>NC_067152.1:17380262-17680262 GCF_903995435.1 Acomys russatus | reverse complement strand
ATACAACCCAACATTTGACAATTAGAATATTATATACTAGCAAAGCAATCGCTGATAAATTCTGACAGACCTAAATGTTAAAAGAACAACAAAATATAAGTCATCAAAGAGACACTATGGAAATAAGTTTGGTTCTCCAAAAAGCATGACACAGAGGTATAAATAATCTCTGCAAAAGATGGAATGACGCTCAAAAGACATCAGCTACTAAATGAAGCAATGAGGGATTGAAGATATCAGCAGCATCAATGTTTAAATGGGAAAATGTTGTGGATGTTTTGGTTTGTGATATGTGAACATGGTTTTGTTTTAATCCTAGGTGTAGGATATGGGGTTGTCCACAGCAGCAGACTTTTGCCTCATGCAGCTCTGAGAAGGGATTGGTCTTTGCCAGCTACAGGTAGTTTAATTCTGAGGATTCTGGAGAAGGGATAAATGTCAGAGTCCAGAGAGGGGAGAGAGAGAGAGAGAGAGAGAGAGAGAGAGAGAGACAGAGACAGAGACAGAGACAGAGACAGAGACAGAGACAGAGACAGAGAGACAGACAGAGAGAGAGATAGAGACAGAGAGACAGAGAGAGACAGAGACAGAGACAGAGACAGAGAGAAGAATGGGGTGCTGTGAGAAGAACACAGCGGAGATGTTGGAGGAGGAAGAGAAGGATGCTGTTGTGTTTGCTGTTGCTGGCTGAATATCCTGACAATGGATATTGGCATTGCCTCCAAGAACCCAACAACTCTAAACATCAGGAAGTAGCCAAGGAAAACTATGCCACTTCTCCTCATTAAACTTTTTTTCTGTCCTATCTGCTGTTGGAGTGTTGGAAGGGACTGGGGTGGAGAAGGGAGAAAGAGATATAAGAAACCAAAATAAAATAGATTTTAAAACAGCCTAAGTGTCCCTCAGTATAAGAATGGATAAAGAAACTGTGGTACATTTATACTATGGAATACTACTCAGCTATTAAAAACAAGGAATTCTCTAAATTTGTGGACAAAGGGATTGAACTAGAAATGATCATAATGAGTGAGTTAACTCAGAAACAGAAAGAGTCAAATGATATAGGCTCACTTATATCTGCACACTAGCCCAAGGGGCATGTCCCATGAAAGTCTTCACTTACCAGGAAAGTGGGATAGAGGGGAGAACATCCTATTGGGAGTCTAGGTAAGAGAAGCATGGGAGAATGGCAAAATAGAAGGATCCAGAGGGTCCTAGAAACCTACAAGAAGAACATTATGATGGGCAGATCTGGGCCCAGGGGTCCTCCTAAAACTATGGCACCAACCATGGACAATATGTGCAGTACACTTCAAACCTCTACCCAGATCTACCCAATGGACAGGACATTCTCCACAGTTTGAGTGGAGAGTGGGGTCTGACTTTCATATGAACTCTGATGCTCCATTAATTGACCACGTCCCCTGGATGAGGAGGCCTGGTGGCACTCAGAGGAAGATAGCAGGCTACCAAGAAGAAGACTTGATACCCTATGAGCATATACAGGGGGAGGAAGTCCCCCTCAGTCACAGTCATAGGGGAAGGGAGTAAGGGGAAAATGGGAGGGAGGGAAGAATGGGAGGATACAAGAGATGGGATAACCATTGAGATGCAATATGAATAAATAAATAAATAAATGTGAAAAAATAGATTTTAAAAGTACACCAACAGGGAAATTCCTAGAAGTTGTGATGGTTGCCATTTGGAGCAGCGAAAGAAAATGAAAGGACAGGAATGACGGGAACGTGGGGGTGCACACCAGTCATCCCAGCACTCAGGAAACAGAGGCAGAAGGGTGATCACTAGGAACTTGAGGCCAGTTGAGGCCATGTGCCCTAATATGTCATTAGAAATGCAAGAGGTAGAGATGTGCCTCAGTGGTAGATCACTTGCCTAGCATCTGCGAGACCTTGAATTTCATCCTCAACACAGAAATTGAAAAGCATGTAAAAATCAAGGCTGATTTCTAAAAGCTCTGTAAACTTTAAAAATAAAGCCATATGACAGTAAAAAGGAGGAACTATATGAACAAACAATATAATACATATGCATGAGAACTATTTCTCTTACAACTAGAACCTTGTAATATTTCAAATATATCATTTAGTCTCTTGAACCCCTCATTACCTCTCATTCATCACTTACAAATGGCTTTAATAATGTTTATGCTATTTAATTCAGAACTGTTTGGGGGGTAAGGTGATAGAATATACTTCAAATACTTAAAATGTCAACATATGCACAAACACGTCATCCTTATTTTATAAAAATAATTCATGCTTATTTTGCATTGGTATTTATTTTCAGTTTATAATTATATACAACATATCTCTGGTGGGCATGCTGTGTTGAAAACTGGTAGAGCTCTTTAGTGATCAAAGCCTTGAGTCTCACATAAATTTGTTATTTTGGATTTTTCTAGCACACATCTAAGAATGAAAGGGAACAAAAGTGACTATGGTTGGTGAGAAAATATGGAGTTGTTAGAGACAGTGGGTCCTTTACACAAGGTTGGGTAGAGTAGAGACTCTAATTCATAGCTAAGCCAACAGGAATTATGGCTACAGTTTTGCTCCATATCCCGCTACTCCATGATGACTTCCACAAGAATTTTGACACTAGTGTTGTCATTCTGGCAGAAAGCAGAGATTACTGCAAATCAAATTGCCACTGTCGTGCCAAGACTTTATCCTCATAACCATTCACTTTTAAAAACATCAACCCTTCCTTCAGTGCAGCAAAGTAGCATCTACGTGGAGCTATCTTCTCCAGGTTGCTTGTTTCTGAAACAAAAGGAAGGCAATTTGTGGTTTCTCTGATGATCCTAGCAAAACCCCAGAGCTGCCTGGATTGTATAACAGAGATTTATGTTCTGATGGTTCTGAACACAGGAATGTCCAAGACCAAGATAATGACTAAATTTGGTCTCTGGTGAGGTCTCTAAGCCTGCTGGTAGCTATCCGCCTTTGGGCTTTATCTTTGTGGAACCTTTTTGCACAGTATAGAATGCAAAAGAGAAAGAGGGTGAGAGAGGCCACCAGACAGGTCAGAAGTCAGCCTCACTTTTAAGCCCTTTAACCTCCTACAGACCCTATCTGCAAATATAGAGACATTGACAGCTGGAGCACTGGCGTATATAAAACTTGCAGAAAAACAATTCAGTCTACAGCACTCAGATTTTTAAAACCTGGGTACATGACTCAGAATTTGATTCTAAGGAATCTGAGATAAGTGGGAAGGTTGAATGTGGCAGGAAATTCCCCAAAGAGAATAGAATCAGGCACCGCAAAATAATAATTTTCTTCAACAATGGGCTCTGTGCAGAACGGCAATCCCCATAAGATTATTCATGTGGAGTCACAAGATAGCTGTTATGGTTTTTCTAAGTATACCATATGATATTAGTACAGTAGCAGAACCTTCTCACAACATATCTCTCTGAATGCATCCGTATCTTTAAGTACCAAAGGTATTGCTGGAAAGAGAAAGAATTAAACAAATTTACCGAATTCAGTAAAAGGAATTTAAAAGAGTCA
The DNA here is from genome assembly GCF_903995435.1 of Acomys russatus. Taxonomy (NCBI): domain Eukaryota; kingdom Metazoa; phylum Chordata; class Mammalia; order Rodentia; family Muridae; genus Acomys; species Acomys russatus. The sequence continues at coordinate 17,676,726 of NC_067152.1, read as the reverse complement.
GAAACAGAATCCCATTAACACCTTAATAACATAAAATTGTTTGTTGACAAAGTTATGCATCTAGCCTATACAGTTGCTGCTCAAATAAGAAGGAAAGATCAGAATTCAAAGTCATCCTCAGCTATATAAGGCACTCAAGTTCAGCCTGAAATTATGTGATCCTCTCTCAAAATAAATAAATATAAGTAAGATTGCTAAGCGGATGGAAATAAGCATCAGAAGATACAATTTTAATTGGTTATTTCTTAAATAAAATGAGGCTCAAACGTCATAGTTTTGGTTGGTTCACTTCCAAAGTTCCCCAGAGATCAATTAATCATGGGAGTAGAGAAATTCTAAGCAGCTACTGCAACATAGAGGTAGATGATATCTGTGTATTTGAAAATTGGAAAGTTTCTGATTAAATAATTTATGCCAAGAGCCAAATGAGAAGAAGTTGATTTTGCAAATTCTATAATGGATGCTACTTGCAGAAATAGCAGAGGGGCTGACACATTGTGCCTTTCTTGGGGAACTAAATCACCCTGAACCAGTCTCCAGAGAATGGGTGAATTAAAAAACCAACAAATGTCCCAGAATTCAAGCACAGGCTATTCTAATTCTTAAAGGCTAAACCATCCTTCGAAACAGAGCCTTAAGTCACTGTGCCCATTCTGATTTGTTTCAAGCTCTCTAGGCAGCTGACAATTGCCAGCCTGTCTCCCATTTGTCAAGCATCCCATATCATGTGGCTGGCCTTCTTTTCTTTGCCTGATGTGTTTTAAACAACACAAAATCAAAACCAAGATGACTGCATTTTATTTTCTGTTCCTATTGCCAGACGCAAAGCACAACTATCCTAATTTTGCTCAGGTGACTTTTGACCATCCTACTTCAGATCCCAGCAGGAGCTAACACAGTGGTAGAGCTTTTCTGTTGGGAGCACAGGAGGATTCATGGAGTGGTTCCAGGCTTATAGTTAACAATTATGTTGGTAACCTCTATTAACTTTTTGCTTCCTCTCTAAACTCCCCATTCTGGCCTTCTCTCTTCCTGTCCTTGGGAGGAAACCTGCACACCATGTCACCTTGCTATGTCTCTTCAGGACCTTCCCTTTGAGTGTGCACAGAGAAAAAGGTGTTTGACTGCCCAGAGTGAGGAACAGAAGAACTGAAAGTGTGGTCCCTGAGGAGTCAGTACTCTCTGGGATCTGAACTCTGCTAGCAGTCATGTGAATTAACCACATTTCAACATATAACTCTCTGTCCCTGTCTCTCTCTGTCTCTCTCTGTCTCTCTCTGTCTCTCTCTCTCTCTCTCTCTCTCTCTCTCTCTCTCTCTCTCTCTCTCTCTCTCTCTCTCTCTCTCTCTCTCCAAGTCAAAGAAACTATTCTAATCCCTAAATTGTAGATTTTGGTCACTTTTAACTCTAATGAGCCCCATACTTTGGTTTAGGTTTTGTTTGTTTGTTTAACTTTAGTTATTGTTTGTATGTTTATTTGGCATTTATCTAGATCCTTTCTTCTCAGCCAATGTAGATCCAAGTATCCAAGTAACATTATTATCACCCCATAGTTTGTTAGTATGTAGAACCGACAGACATACGATAGACTAAAACTTGAGAATCTTCTAACAGTCCCCTTTGGTGACCTCTATTGCAGGGAGCTCACTTGTCCTGAGAAATGCAACATTTAGGACAAGACCTTGGTAGGCTCACATGCGCAATCAGCCAACAATCTATCAATAAACTATATATAAATTATTCTAAACTACAATACCTTCTAGAATTGTGCCTTCAGAGTAAACAACCAATGGTGGCATCTGAACAATTATGTTTTACTCTTTATACAATTAAAATTAAATAATGTTAAAGTCTGTTCTTTGCTTTATACATATAGCCTAAGAGATAAACATTACACTGGGTATAAGATACACTGTTCCTATCCACATCAACCTCACACTCTGTTGAGACAATGCTGTCTGGCTAACAGTATTCTTAATGCAGAGAACTTCCCCCTGGTAACATGACAGTGTGCCAGCAACATGTAAACCTGAGGACTTCCATCTAGCACCAAATTCCTAACCCAAAACTAAAACAATAGATGTCAAAATTAGACCTATTTTTCCAATATTTATCAGGTGGTGTGTGCTGCATTGAGTTAGCAATGAGAGCTCATCAGCTCAGGGGACTATTGGAAAAGGCCAAATATAATGGCCACCAAATCTACTTTGTGGCAGGAATGAGAGTTTCTTTACCATCCATTTACTCATATTTCAGATTCTGACCTCAGCCTGCGGATATGAAAATTAAATGGCACTCCTCCCTCTTTTCAAAAAATTAAAATATGATAGAGTAGCAGACGTCGGGAAAATATGTCAATGTTAAGTGGGAAACAGAAATAGAGAAAGCTCTGAGTCCGTCTGCTGGGATCAGCCATGTGTTGAAGGGAAGTGTTCGCTGAGCAGAGACAAGAGCAAATGAGTAAAGACCAAGGAATGGCAGCTGGGAGGAAACTCAGGGTGAGTTTGTAAAGAAACTGATAAACACTGGACAAAGGAGGAGTCATTGTTGAGACTGTATATCATTGGCGGGGGAGGGAACAGAAGATTAGATCAGGCACATTTATAGAGACATTTTTCACCTTATGAAGAAGGTGACATTCATGATAAATATAATACCGGTCATTTGAGAAAATAACTGAGCATGTATAGTATTGATAAGTATACATGCTCAGTAAATAACTTTCCCAGAAGTATGGAAGATGAACAAGAGACAGGAAACCAGAGGATCAGTGAAATTTTTTTTAAAAAAAGACTAAACAAATTCTTGATAAATTAGTCTCCTTCCTCACACGACCATTAGAAGGACTGAATGACACCACAGATGTAGGTGCAGAGGGTACACCAGAGCATCATGGAAACATAATCGAGAATAGAAATGAGAGGGTCATGGTACCACAAATCCTCAGCCATCCTCAGCCTATGGAGTGTCTTCCTCACCTCCAGAAAGCCTGGGATGCACCATCTGCATTTTGAAGAAGCTGCCCAATTGCCTCTAGAGAGCACCTGCCACTCCCCCCTCTCTTATATGTGTGTGCTCTTGTGTGTGTGTGTGTATGAGGGTATGCAGGTGTACATTCATATGGAAGCCAGACTTTGGATTCAGATGTCCTCATCTCTCCTTCTCTATTGTCATTTTTTGAAGTAACTGACTTGGCTAGACGGGCAGTCCCAGTGAGCTCCAGGGTAGCTCTTTCTCTACCTCCCTGGTACTGAGATAACAGGTGAACACTGCCTGCCATGGCGTGCTTTTCCATGTGGGTCCTCATGCTGTGTGTCAGGCACCTTGCCAGCTGTGTTGTCTCCCCAGACCAAGCACTCATTTATTTCTTAGAGACTTCACATTCTTCACAGGTACAGACACAGCCAATGGATTAGCTTCATTACAACTAAGTCACCAAAGCCTAGGTGTTCTCTGTTCAGGACGCAGCCAGAAAAGATGGCAAAAAAAAAAAAAAAAAAAAAAAAAGTTTACTAGCGTTAAGTGTCGGCTTCCTCTGGAAGCTGGCTACAAGTGTTGTGCATGAGGGTCCCAACAGTTGTAGCTGAAAAGTCTGAAGTCCTTTGAGGGATAATGTCATTTCCCTCAAACCAGATGGATTTTACTCCTGAGCAGAATGTCTGTTTTGTTTTCTTCAAAGGCCCCGAGGAATCAAGAAGATTGGCAGGAAACAAGCAATTAGCGCTGACATTCCCACTCAGGTGCATCGTACACCTGCGCGGAAGGAATCACAGGCACGGCGCAGGGGAGAGCCAGATGGACTTCACAAATCGACTTTATCCGACTGCACTGGGCTGCTTTTAGGAAGGCAAGGACCACTCTTTGATTTTTCCGCATTCATTCGCTTAGGTTCCTGCAGGTTCAAAGCCATGGTTTCTGATCGGGCAACTCAGAAATTCAAATTTAAACAGAATGAAATGTGGAGCTATACAAGCCCCGCCCCACTCTCTCTCTGTCTCTCTTCCTGTGTATTGTGCTCCCCCCGTGTTCTCCCCTCTCTCTCATCTATATATCTATTATCTATCATCTATCTATCCATCTCTATCTCTATCACCAAAGTAAGGGATTTATTTTAATATGGAAATCATGGGGCTTCAGTTACCATTTCTTATCCCTATGGGTGAAGGTCCTAACATTTGTTTGCACTCCATTCACAGGGCCCAAACCATCAGGGCAGAGAGTGTGGCAGAGCATAGATATGTTCACATTATGGTGGCCCAAGAAGAAAAGGGTGGAAAAGTGACCGCCTTCTGCTCGATTTTTCCTTTTTATTCAATTTATGCCCCAGCTCATGGGTCATGTCACCCACCTTCAGGGCAAACTTCTTCCTCTCAGCGAATTCATCTGGAAACGTCCCCACAGACATGCCCAGAAGCACACCAGAACAATCTCCTGAGAGAATCCAGGCCAGTCAGCTTGTTAATAAAGATTAACCTTACCATAAACTCTCCCTGACCTTTTTTAAAGTGCATAAAAGATTGGCCAATCTTTAAGAAAGCTACCCTCAAAAAGGATGCACTGAGAGACTGTCTCCAAAGAAAGGCGAGAGAATGGCTGAGGAAGGCCTGCGACCTTGTGCCCAGACACAGCACGCACGCGCACGCACACACACGTGATCACCTGAGTGGTTTACTAGATAGACTTTGTGCGTATCTCTGTGCATAGGCAAAACCCGAATTCAACTAATATTTGTTGAATCCAGTCATTTACATACAGAATGATGATATAGTTTCAATATTACCAAGTTGTATCAATTATCCATCCATTGTCTGCTTTCTACTCAGTCATACTAGCTAATAATACACCCACCAATATGGACTTATTAATTTGTTTATTTGAGCATCTCCTGCAGAGTAGATGCTGAACTTTCTGGGTAAAATCATTACTTTTCTGTCTTAAACTATCTATACTCTTAGAAGTGATTTTCACTGCCGGGCATTCTTACTCAAATTAACCAATTTGTTGAAGAATGGCCTAACTGAGTACCTACTATATGCTAGGTCCCTTCTGCTTGCGCCTCTAGATTTGCTCTGCCTTATTCTCCAAGCAGCACTCTTCCTAGGAACTGACTAAGGTAACCAGAAAGGATTCTCTGCTCTCTACTTCCTGGCAGTTGGGTCAGTAGACGCCCCAACCGGGGCTGAAAGAGGAAGATGAGTTAAGTTGATCGGTTTTCCTCCATCCCTCTCTTCCGCGTGACAACACCTAGTTTCATCACTAAGTTAACGCAGTCCCCTCAGAAGCCCCTGAAGCCCTGAAGATGCATCACTCACTAGCACGATTCTCTCCCACCAGGTTTACCTCACTCTCTCTCTCTCTGATTCCTCTTTCTCATTGTCTCCTGAATTCCTCCAGTAGCTAGCCCTGTCCTCTTCCATTCCCTCTGCTCCACTTTGAGGACCTAGAGAGGGAACCTCATCCCCCAGGTGGACCGTCCAATGCTCTGCATTATCAAATTCCCATCATGTCGCTCTTTCACTTGTGAATACTCCCTTTATTCGCCCTTCTTAAATTATTCACTTTGAATATGTATTCTTCATGACCTATCCCTCCCTGTGTACCCACCACACAAAAGCAGTGGATGGTTCAGAAAATAATAATCACTTAACTATTTACCCTCCTCTTGTGTTTATTGGGGACGGGGGAGGTGTAGGCTGAAAGTAGCAGCTTAGTCTTCACACTAGTAGAAGGAGATGAAGGAAGTATACGGTCACTTCCCAGAGCTTACAAAGTATTAGAAATATGTTATAGTGAAAGTACAGAAAGTAGGGAGATAAAATGCTTTGCCTTTCTATTGTCCCTTCAATAACTATTAGTTAAAACTTGGTAGCTTAAAGTAATGCCAGTAAGTCATTAGTTTGCATCTCTCCTGGAGGCTTTAGGGGAGACACTTTGCCCTCTCCGGTACTTGGAAGCCACTTGCATTCTGTGGTTCGTGGCCCAGGTCATCTTCTTCAAAATCAACAGTGTAGGTAGCATCCTCAACTGGATCTCTGATTCTGACCTTGGCCTTTTTATATTTAAGGATCCTGACATTTGTGAGGAGCCTACCCACCCAATCGAAGTTTCTCTCTTTATTTTAAGGATAGGTTTTGAATGATCTTGATTCTGTCTTCTGTGTATGGGGATGCATCTGTAGGCTCCAGAATTTGTGTGGGATACATTTGGGAAGGAGGGCTGCCATTATTTTATCTAGCAAAAGTCAATTTGAAGAACTAAAATATCACTGGGCTAGAGTAGGACTTTGCGGTTATTAACACCATATCTAAGCAAACAAACAAGAGAGAGAGAGAGAAGTGAACCTGAAGAGAGGTGTGTGTGATCAGCAACAGTACCAGAAAACCAAGAAAAGGCCCAACAGAATGCTGCAGGGTCCTAAGGAAACAAGACCATCCTGATGGAAGGACCCTAAACTTTGATACAAATAGCCCATTTTTTGCCATCCAAGGAATGTAATTTTATATTGATAAGTATTCCTTCTATGGCTCACAAACATGAAGCAATTTTCCTAAGGTCACACTGTTAAAAGGAGACACAAACTGGAAATTCTCCAGATCTTTCTGGCTCCACAGTCTATGCGCTTTTCACTACACCAGACCAGAAGAAGCAAATTTCTTCTCCAACACGGGATGGCATATGGTATAGCTCTGTAATGATTTTAAGCCTTTTGTTTTAATAAATCTTCGTCAAATTATGCCAGTCTCCTGGGAAGGTAGAGGTTGTGGCATAATGTGAGGTATGGGAGCAACTCCTGTTCAGAATCTCTGAAGCTAGAAGCCAGGGGTAAGACATTAGCTGGGCCCGCTCTGCGGATGACACCTTGTACACATCACAGCCATCACCACATCCTGACAGCCAAAGTGCCGTCAGAGAAGCTGCACAAAGGTTTTCGTTACAATGATCCTACCTAGATATCTTTAAAAAGAAAAAAGAAACTGGTAGACACCTCAATCAAAAGAGAAAAACTGATGGGAAATCAAAAATTGCAATAGGCACGCTGTGTTGTAGTAAGAAACATGACTAGAAGTGAACTGTATTGCTCAATCTTCATGTGAAAGGCTCAGGACCTGGCAGAGGAGCCATTCTCTAAAGAGACATTTGTCATGGCCACATACTGTTGCAGGGATGAGACTGATCAAATCATTTCGTTTTTACCCCCTTGTATAAACTGCTTTTTTAATCTTAATTATCCCTTTGATCTGTCGGGAAATTATTTCCAGGGCATCTGAGTTACACAGTTGTTCATGAATCTGAAACTATTCCAAGGTCGCTGGCCAATTAGTTCTCTCTCAAAGGCCTCAGGCCTGGTTTCCAGCACCCACATCAAGTGGCTCTGTTGGGCCTAGAACACCAGTTCCTGGGGATCCAACAGCCTTTTCTAGCCCCTACAGGTATCAACACGAACAAGGTACACATGAAATCCTGAAGGCAAACACAAATACACATGTAATTGGTTAGTTAGTTAGTTAGTTAGTTAGTTAGTTAGTTAGTTAGTTAAGCCATAATTCCAGGTAATAACGTAGGTAGTTAGGAGTTCACCCAGGCTAGTTCTATTTTTAAGAGACCCAAACTCCCTGTCCATATCTCAAATTCTGCTGCTTTGTCGTGAGATTGACTCCCCTTTCTCAATTGTCTCCCAGGATGTGATCTGTAGGCTCCCTCCCACAACTCACACACACTTAAGCCTGTGGAAATATTTTTCAAAGCTGACATGCAAAATATTTCAAACATATTTTATTGGAATTGATCATGATTTGCTATTAAATTGTTCCTTCGGATAGAAAGAAAAAAATGTTAAGTTGATTATAAAACTATTGACTAAATGTCATCGTTTTCAAAATTGGAATTTCCTATTAGGCTTGTTTTTTCTCAAAGCTGCCCTGGGTTCTGAAGGTGGCAATGAGAGACTTTGTCATAAACTAGCATCAAGTTAGAAGGAGACCTTCATATGTTGGCCTTTGAGTCCTTGTTGGCTTCCTCTGAGGTTTTTTTTTTGAAATTATTATTATTATTATTATTATTATTACTATTATTATTATTATTAATGCATATGAGTATTCCATCTGCATGTATGTCCATTCATCATGTACATGCCTGGTAACTGCAGAGAATAGAAGAAAATAATAGATTCCCCCCTGAAATTGAAGGTACAGATAGTTGTGAGGCTCTGTGTGGATGCTGGGAATCATGGCCAGGTTCTCTGGAAAAACACCCAGTGCTCTTAACTGATAGGTCAGTAGCGTCATCCAGAGTTCTTGTCGTCCTGACCTAGTGAGTGTCAGTGCCCTCTCAGCTCTCTTGTTCCCATCAGGACGTTTGGGAGTCTACAGGTCTCAGCTGCTGAAATTCATAGACCAAGGCAAATTCTTCAGAGTAGAGGTCTCCGCCTGAGACCCCCCCCCCTTGTATGACTATACAAATCTTAACCTGCTGCCTTGAGGAATATTCTGTAATGCCTTAATGCTCAAGAATGGAGCTTTGTGAGGCTAAACCCAGCACTAGTCATCTAGATGCCTTCTACTGCAAGAAACCAGATCACTGTAAGGAAAGACATCTCTAAAACGATCTTTCAAATACGGTCCCATTAAAGCAATTTTAGAAATAGTATCCAGTCTAACACTTAACAGAGTTTCCACTTCCTCCTCGGTAAAAGAAAAGGTTTGTACACAGCTACCCTGACATCCTTCGCTCAATGGTACTTGTTTATACATCTTTGTGCCAGTGTGTGATGTAGGAAGAAATACAGTGTTGCAAATGTCCCTGTCAAGGACAGATCTATCTACAAGGAAGCACATGCTAAGCACAGATAAAAACAATTTGTGTGAGAGCCCATGAAAAGTTTGACAAATGCCTATAAGAAAGCTGTCAGAGAAAACAGTAGCCAACTAGGAAGAGATAATCCTGGAGATACAGGGAAAGTTTGGGTCAAAAGCACTTTTGAGGTAGAAGCAAGCACCCACACACCAGGCTAGAACTTAAATAAATAACTGCCCATCACTGAGGGAGACAGGAAAGACAGGGGCATACTTGGCTCCAGGACCACAAAGAACAGAATCGGTGGCAAATCACAGGCAGAAAAAAAAAATGGGGCTAAAAAATTAGTTGAAAGTTTTCAAAACTGGGGCACATGATCAGAGCTTCGAACCCCTTACCAAGACCTAGCCGACGAACATGATATTCTCCACCGTTGAGTGGAGAGTGAGACCTGACTCTCACACAAACTCTGGTGCCCCTTTTCTGACCACGTACCCTGGATGGGGAGGCCTGGCGGCACTCAGAGGAAGGATAGCAAGTTACCAAGAAGAGACTCGATATTCTAAGAGTATATAGAGGGGGAGGAGGTCTCCCTCAATCACAGACATAGGGTAGGGGAGAAGGGGGGAAGTGGGAGGGAGGGAAGAATGGGAGGAAACAGGGGAAGGGCTAACAATCGAGATGTAATATGAATAAATATAAAATAAAATAATTTTTTAAAAAAGAAATAACCATTACTCTCTTCGACAAAAGAGGTTTATAAAGATCATCGGCCTTTTTTAGAAAAAGAAATGGAGCTGAGGTTATAGTTCAGTGGGAGAGCACCTACCTAACATGTGTGAGGTCCAGAGTTCAATTCTCAGATTAAAAAAAAAAAAAAAAAAGCAAAACAGAAAAAGATATGGAGAAACGCAATGATTCAGGTCTGTAATCCCATCTATAACTATAGCTACTTGGGAGAGTAAGACAAGAGGATTGTAGGTTCAAGGCTTTCCTTGAGTTATAGAGTGAGTCCAAAGTCAGTCTGTACCATTTCTATACTTACTCCCCACTGCTGTGGTAAAAATGCAGAAGAAAAGCAACTTGGGGAGGGAGGGGTCTGTTGACTGTGTACAACTTCATCCCAGTTTGTCGATGAGGGAAGCAGTGCAGGAACGTGGGCAGGAGCAGAGGCAGGATCTGTGAAGGAAAGGTGGCTTATGATGACGATCAGCTAATATTTACAAATTCAGCCAAGCCTTGCTTGCTTAGTGATGGCATGGTCCACAATGGCCAAGGCACTTCTGCAGCAACTAGGAATAAAAGAAAAACGCACATAGGCCAGTCTGATGGAGGCAGTTCTTCAGCTGAGGCTCCGATTTCTCAGATAACTCTGCTTTATGTCAAGTTGATAAAAAGTAAGCAGCACAGTAACTTAGTGAGGCACTGCCTTAAAATAAAATGTGCAGAAAGGATTGGGTCTACAGTTCAGTGGTAGAGCCCTTGCCTACCACACACTCACAAACACACACAAACACACAAACAGAAAGACAGACAGACAGACAGACCAGACTAGACAGACAGAAACAGAGAAAGACCTAAGAAAATTAGTCAAAGCTCTAGGAGACCTGTAATACTTTGTATCATAATCTATATCATATAACACTTAAACAGTCCCATTGCTTTTTAATATATCTATATGTATATATATATGTTATATTCAACAATCTTTTCTTTATAAACTTTTGAAAGTTGCAGTGTATCATTCATGTAGGAAAATGCACACTCTCTAATGAATTTCTGCAACATGATGGCACCTAGGCAACTTGCACTCAGGTCAAGAATAAAGGCTGGTCAGTAACCAGAACCCCTCCTCCTGCATCAGCCAACTCACTTCAAGTGCAGGTGTGAAGTGTGATTGGAAAAAGAGACTAGTTCCCTTTAAAATTCATAAGCCCATTTTAAAATGCTTAAAGAGAGGAAATCAATTTTTTAAAAAATTAAATGGGAGGCTAATTATAAATTAACTGTTACGCCAACTGCAGGCCTTCAAGGGAAGGAGCTAGAAGCAGAGCAGAGTGAGCGGGGAGGAAGATTGTCTTCAAGGGAAAGCACCACATAGCCACGCCTTCCTGTCCGCTTAGGGTGTGCAAAGGAGAGGTGTAATATGGCATCACTTGAAGATAAACTTAGGTCAGTCAAAAATGCACATTGCAAACTTAGATCAATCACGAGAAATGAACAAACATGAAAGCTAGCATATGTGCCTGCATGCAGTTCATAGCAGAGAAAAACTCTGCAAGCTTTTTGGTCCTTTGAACTCAAGCACAGCAGGTAATGGTCGGTATTATACAGTCTAGGTGTTGTCATTCATCTACGCTCTGCAGATAAAGTTAAGAAAACAATTCTTCAGAGACTGAGCAGGCTACAAATATATTTAGCAGCCAGGTCGCCTTGCAAAACAAGCACACGTGCTACCCACTATTTTCATGGAATGTAAACGTAAGTCAGCTTTATAAAAATTAAACTTTAAACACACAAGTAGAGGTTTTGCGATCTAAAGGCCCAGACAACGTACAAGGGAAAAATTATTTGACTATAAAAGCTGGGCTGTCTGCAGAGGGTAAATACAACCAGGTAGAAACTGCATGTTCAATGCTCTAAGGTTTCTGTTCTCCTGCTGCCATGTACTGCACTCCTTCTCCATTACGTAAGAGGGTTCCTGTTTTTTGTTTTGTTTTCACAGTTGGGGTCAAGCGTGTTTAGAGATTCGTATACATAGGAAAAGAGTATGTATCCTGAGAGTGCTGGGTCACTCCAGGCACTATCAGTGACAGATGGTTGACATTTTTTGTCAAGTGCATCTATTACTATTCTGATTTTCTGTCCGTTTTCATCAGTTACTGAGGCAGGAGTGTTGGAGTTCTCAACTGTAAGCTCAGATTTTCCTGTTTCTCCCATCCTGTTGTCATTTTTGGCTTCCTGAGTCTTGAAGGCCTGTCCTGTGTATACAGACAGACTGAGATGATTCGCTCTTGCCTGATTCGACTTCCAACATTACGTGATACTTCTCTTGGCCTGGTAATTTTCTTTGCCCTGCACTACTTTGACTTGTATCAACACCCACTCCAGTTTCTTCTGGTCAGTGTCTGTCTAGTTTATCCGTTTTCATTTTTTTGGTTGTCAACCATCATCACTCTAGAGGAAGTTCCTGTGGGATGGCACATTGGACCTGGTTATTTTTAAACCAGTGCTTTCTTTTTCTATCATCATGAACTTTCTATCATCATGGTTTTTCATTGTTTGAGTTTTTCTTTTTTTTTTTTTCTTTTTTCTTTTCCTCTAAAATTTCAGTCTTGAAAGAAAACCCTCCAGTCTCAATCACAGCTTCAAACAACAGATGCCCTAGGCAGCACAGTGACATATAATCCTATGAGTAGAGCATGTGTGACAATTCCTCACCAGTTCTGAATTACTGACTTGGAATCTGTATGACAGGAAATGTTCCTCAGTTTGAGTCACTTGAGTTGTAGTATAATCTCCTGAGCAGCAATAGAAATTAAACATAGTGACATTTGTGTTGGACATTATACAAATAGATGCTAGGACAGAAGGGACTACAGGGATTTAGGTCACTGAGTTACTTTTACCAGATGCATTAGCCCTCCAGAGCCTACTATCCAGCATATGTAAATAAAATTGTCAATTGAACCATCTCCGAGGATTTTTGTGGTTTTGAGAAGAGGAAATGCATATTTCCTAATATATTGTAAGGAACATGCTGTGTTCTAGACCAAAATTTATGTATGTGATAAATTACCACATCTTGGAGATGATGCCATGGACCATGTTAATGTTATGTATGTGTGTGTACAGGTACATGTGGAGGAAGTTCATATACTTATATGCGGAGGGCAGATGTCAGCACTGTTCCTCAGACACTGTCCACCTAATATTTTTGAGGCAGCGGCTCTCACCAGTCTTGAATCCATCAAGTAGGATGGGGTATCTGGCCAGCAAACTCCAGCTCTCTGCCTATTCCTGTCTCCCCACTGTTGACAATCTAAGCACATGCTACCTTGCCCAGCTCTTTCACGTGGGTTCTTGGCATCAAACTTAACTTCTTATGTTTGCACAGACACATGGTACCAGCCACACTGTCTCCTTGGCTCAAAGTTTAGACATCTCTTTGGCCAGAGCACCTACAATTTGGTGGCAGAACTTCAGCTTTGTAAGGGTTCTGTCTTAAATAATATAAGTTGTAAGTTCTCCTTCTCTATGCTAATGAGGAAACTGGTACCTAAAACCTCTAATGACCAAGTAATACATCCTACTTGAGGAATATGGGAAGGTATCCTGTCAGGGAAATTTTGTATATCTTACGTCTCAGAACTACCTGGAAAGTAAAGAAGGCATTGGAAAAACAACGTAAGTCCCAGAAAACTCAAGCTGTTTTCAAACTAAGCTCTTAACTCCAAATTACCAATAAACCCCCAAAGATGACAAATATACTCTCATTTGACCCGGTAATTAATGTAACCAGCCCACATCAGACAGGAAACAAAGAATATCCTGTTGTCTAGTAGAGAAAACTACCAATGAAAGGACTGGGCATGTAAAACCAAAAGGAAAAGCAATGTTTTGAGAAACCGCTGGAGACGCTGGAAATCAGTATTTCTGCTTTGAAATGTTTGAAAGCACCTGTTCCCAGAGCAAGCTGTCCAGATGTAAGATGATGTTCCAGTTCATTCTGGGACTAAAGCGATAATATCAGCTCATTCTGCGTCTATGAAGTCTTGGTTATGCTTCTGCCATTCAAAGTCACACAAAGGAAATGTAATTTGTGTGTATCCATGCACTACTTAGGCAGATGGTGGCACAGCAGGTGGGTAAACACTCACACTCTCGTCCCAGATCACCTGCAAAGCAGAGGTCAGGTAAAGCATACTAAGGAAAATGAACGCAGACCAGGCAGAGCAGCTGTTTGAATGAGGAGATGGAGGAAATAGTCATGGCCTTTGAAAACGGGATTTTTCCCTCCAGGCTTATGTCTAATTCTCTATTCCTTGTAGCTTCCCTCTTGATGTTTTCCGGTTAAAATTAAAAGCTTGGTATTCTGTTAACCATGAGGGGCGGTGTCTTTTGTTGGAATTTTTTTAATCTTGCAAGCAGGGTAGAAGTTATCACTGTCATTAGAGAAGGCCTAAATGTATTTGGGGAGAAAGAGGCCATATTGTCTGTTTGCTACTGAATTCAGGGCTTAGTGCTATGCTAGGGAACTGCCTCGCCACTGAGCTGTAATGTACAAGCCAGAAGAAAGTCATTGTCAGGAAAATCTTCTCAAACGACCACAGCATTCTTTCTTTCTTAGTTAGGTTTCTTTTTCTTTTTCTTTTTTTTTTTTAACACATTTTTATGGAAAAATAAAATAATTCACATTACATCTCATTTTCTATCCCATCCCATATATCCTCCCATTCCTCCCTCCCTCCCACTTTCACCCCAATCCCCCTTCCCTATGACTGTGACTGAGGGGGACGTCCTCCCCCTGAATATGGTGCTAGGGTATCAAGTCTCTTCTTGGTAATCCGCTATCCTTCCTCCAAGTGCCATCGGGCCTCCCCAACAAAGGGACATGGCCAAATATGGGGCACCAGAGATCGTGTGAAAGTCAGTCCCCAGTCTCCACTTAACTGTGGAGAAGGGTCTGTCCCTTGGCTAGCTCTGGGTAGGGGTTTGATAATGACTGCACGTTTTGTCCTTGGCTGAGCCCTGGGCTCAGATCCACCCATCATAATGTTCCTCTTGTAGGTTTCTTAGTTAGGATTTCTATTGCTGTGATAAAACACCATGAGCAAAACTACTGAGAGAGAAAAGGATTTATTTCACTTTACAACTTATGGCCACCACCCAGGGAAGTCAGAGCTGGAACTCAGACAGGAACTGAGGCCAAGGCCAGGGAACAGTCCTGTTTGCTGGCTGTGTCAGCTTCCTTTCTTATAGCATCCGGGACCCTGCCCAGAAGCAGCACCAACCACAGTGATCTGAGTCCGCTCACATCAATCACTCAACAATAAAAATCTACCACAAGCTTGCCCATAGGCCAATATGAGGGGGACATTTTCGAAGTACCCACTTCTCAAATGCCTCAAGCTTGTGGCAAGTTGACATAAAACTTAGCCAGAACACTTTCAAATATGAAACTGTGAAATAGAACTTCCATACATTCTGCCAACATGAACTCCTATTTGACAATAGGGGAAGAGGTCTTGTAAGGAATACAGACTGTGCTTTTCATTTTCATCTTAGCTTCATTCTGCCTTTATCCTAAACATTGACTCTTCTCACTGCCTTCCCTACATAACTTCAACTTCTCAGCTTTCCTTTGAAGAGAACCTCAGCTCTCTTCTTTCAGATATCTTCTGTCTTTTATGTCACATGCTAATACTCCATTTTAGCAATCTCACCCAAGCGGTACTTGTCCACATTCAGATTTGGCTAGTCTTGGTGGTACCCAGGCACAAGCTCATGTGTTTTCATATAGCTTGTAAATTTTGTGTGTGTGTTCTACAAAGTGTTTATAAAGAGACAGGTGAGAGTAAAGTATGCTAATATTCTGTTTTCAGAAAGTGAAACTCCTCCTCTGTGTTAGGGTTGGAGCTTGGGCTGGGCTCTGATGGTTTTTTAACTTTATTATTTTGTGGTGTGTGTGTGTGTGTGTGTGAGAGAGAGAGAGAGAGAGAGAGGGAGGGAGGGAGGGAGGGAGGGAGAGATGGGATATGGGGGTTGCTTGTACTGTGGAGAGGTCAGTAGACAAACTTTATAAAGTCAGTTCCCTTCCATCTTTATGGGGCTTTGGGGTTAGAACTCAAGTCATCAGACTTGGGCAGCAAATATCTTTGCCTACTGGGCCATCTTGCTAGCCTTGGGCTATAATTTTAATTATTCTGAATTCATCTTACTAGTCCAACCTCTAATGTCTTTCCAAAACCACCTCTTGAGTCTTTTTATGTGGGAGTTGCTTTGGGAGTCTAAATTTGAATGCAGAACTGAAAGGATCAACTAGTCCTCTAAGGATGATGAGCATGTGCCAGTGTCTGCAGACAGGTGCTTGTTTCTTCTCCTCCTGTACATACTCCACAGGAGAATGGTGGGAGGAGTTGTAGCTGTGCTATATAATCTCAGGCTGACTCTGGTTATGTCCAGATAACAAATCATTCCAATACACAGTCATTCAAGAAGTCAAACGATTTAGCTTCATCTCTGGAAAAAAAAAAAAAAAAAACAAACAAACAAACAAAAAAAAAAAAAACCTCTTTATGTGTCAGGTCTGGTATTCAGTCTGGACCCAGACAGGCATACCAGGCACCTTCTCTCAAGTATGAATCTCTCAGCTTTTATAATAACACCATTCTTGGTTTCTCTCTCTCAAACTCAGTTAATCAAAACTTCCCTTTTTATTTTTCATAACCCTATAGAAAAGCATAATTTCTCTATTGTTTCCCTACTTGTTACCCAAGTAGCAGGTCTTTTGAAATTGGAAGCAGGATTCTGTTTCTACCAGTGATGCTGATACATCAACCTTTGGACCTTACTTTAAGAAATCTGGCATAACTAGATCTAGTTAGATAGAAAACTAGGGATTGTTCTACATTCCCCATAACCTAAGGCATATACATAACCCTAATAAGGAGGTTTTTCTTATGTAATCAAGATGTTGGGGATCCCAGTTGCAGATCTTTCTGGTATAGATAAAATTTATCTCTAATTTTAGTTTTTAAAGATGTATTTGTGTGTGTGTGTAAGATAGATAGATAGATAGATAGATAGATAGATAGATAGATGATAGATAAAAGATTAGACAAATAGATTATAGATGATAGATAGATGTTAGATAGATGATAGATTATAGATAGATAGATAGATAGATAGATAGATAGATAGAGGAAGTTAGATATACAAATGATAGACGGATGATTTGTAGATAATAGCTAGATAGATATAGATAGAAGGATATGTAGACTAGATAGATGGATAGACATAGATAGATGAAAGAGAGACAGGGAGAGAGAGGATACCTATCTGCTGAGGCCAGGTGGAGGCATCAGATCACCAGGAACTGAAGTTACAATATGCAGGTCCTAGGAAACAAATTCTAGACCTCTTCAAGAGCACCGAGTTTTATTAACTGCAGAGTCATCTCTCAATTCCCTATCTTAGTTTCTAGAGTTGGTATTCAGAGCCTAACTCTTCTCTATATTTCAAGTGTTAAAATAAAACTTGCTCTCAAAGGGTGCATTTCAAATATACATTTCCTGTTTTCTCCCTGTAAGTTACATAGACATTGAAATTAAGTGACACTAACATCCTCTTTGTCTATGTTATAGATACAGAACCATAAGCATAGTCTAAAGTACTTCCAGCAGAGTGAGTATTTAATAAATGTTTTAATGATTGGATGCTCTTCACAGTCTGGCTCACTTCACTTGCTTTCGTTCTGTTTCTTGGCTTCCCAATTGTGTTTCTTCGCATCCTCGCCAGAATACTCGCCCTTTTCATTTAAGGTATTTTAAATTCAAACATCTCATTTGCTCTTTTTGCCTGCAGTTTAAATCCCCAATTAAGTCATCCATAACGGAGTCTCCAACTATATTTCCAGCTTCATCCCTGGTATGTAGCTTGTGCCCCAATCAAACTAGAAGAAGGCTCTCTAGGTTTTCTAAACACAGGCCCTGACCTTCCATCTCTAATCATTACATATGGTGGAGGTTATCTTTTTCTGCTGTCCCTATGCACCCTTCAGTAACCACTTTAAATGCCACTGCAGCCCTGAAACAAGGCAAGGTCCCTCCTCCTTATGCTCCCTACCACACGGTCCTTTCTAAAACAGCAGCCTGATTTTGTTTCGCAGTAGTGCATTTCTGGGGAAGGGGTGAGGGGTTGCTTGTTTCTGAAACTAGAGTGTGAACGCCCAGAGGATGGAAGTGATTGATGCTTGTTCGTGTCTCTACACCATTCCTTCCTGCTTCCCAGGTGATGTCTGAATTCACTGCTTCAGAGTGTTTTGCTTTAATTCTCCTGTGAATGAAGTGTTCTTAAAAGAGCCAATGGAGAGAAGCCTTTGTTTATGTTAATCAGTGTCTGAGGGGTTATAAATGCAAAGTGAGTAGAGGACTGCTATGGCTGGGACATTTCAGAGTTGACATTACTATGCAATTATGCATCTTAAAGTAATCAACACTTTTCCATAATCTCATTCTAGGTTCTTCAGATAGTTTAAAAACATTAATTCATCCATTAAAATTAATGGAAAATTTTGAGCCTGATACACTGTATAATATTCTAACCTGTTTCCATGCTAACAGTATGGTATTGTTCACCCAACGACATTTTGCATTTAGGTCCCTTTGAGTTCTTTCTTCAAGAAGTGTTGATGCTGTGTGCAGGATCTCCAGAGAAAGCCAAAACGTGACCAAGACTGGGCACGTGGTGGGTAACGGCCCATCACACAAAATGGTGGATAGTTCTCTCTGTGTAGCAAATGTGCTCATGCATACTCACCATGAAGTAGAGCCTAGGAAGAGCCATAATTGATTCCCCTCCAGCCCTACTGTCTATTCAGTTGCAAATGCTCGAATGCTGTTCTTTTATTGCTTACTACAGCCTGGAATTCATCAGAGACAACTAATGCCAGCATTAAAAAAAGAAGAAAAGAAAGGAGACAGGGAAAGAGAATCAATATCCTTCGTAGTATCAATGAGTATCAGTCCTCTCACTGCCAAGTTTCTGCTGGGTCATCACATGCGCTTTCTAACGAGAAGAACAACATATGAGTCATGTGTTTATAGATATATAATACATATATACATATACATACATATATGTATAGATATATATGTATAGATAGATAAAAGATTAGACATATATATAGACACACACACAGGAGCAGGAAGTGTTTAGCAAAAAAGAAAAGTTTGAGCTAACACTTTTGTGAAAGAAACATGTACAGGTGTGAGAGGTCCCCATGAATCCCTATCTCTAACTGAGTAACTATTGGCAACTGAGAGTGGTGGAGAGTGGATTCAATTTTCTTAGGATATGGCCCATAACAGGCTACTTATGTTCAGGTGGACAGCTCTATACTGATGTACTTACTGGAAGGACTAAATGGATTCAGTAGGTTTACAAATGAGTACATAAATTTGGGAGGAAGGACTGATAGAGGTGTGGGGAGTTGTAAGGAAGGAAGTGGGGTAGATATTATCAAAACATTTTATATTCATGCATGAAATTCTCAAACAATAAAAATAAAGAGGAAAATTGAAAATACCACACGAAAAATTTACAAAGTCCCTATTGCTGACAACACCATGCACAGCAGAAACAGGGCCCAGGAGATCTTAATCTAAAACTGATCTGAGGGCCACCTCCCTAAGGACTAGCTATCATGCTACCAGAAGATACCATGAACGCTTACAAAGGAGAGAGGTAAGCAACAGTCTCACTCAGCTACGATGTCTACGAACTGTATCAGCGGGCAGCATGGCACAATAGTCCTATGTGCACACATACCTTGGCTACCCATAACCAACTCCTCTCCAATTGGATTTAAGATATGCTCAACAAAGCAATACCATGCCTGGTGTCAGAATCAATGCTAGGAAATTCACGGTTATTAAGGGAGAATAGATGCACAGCCACTAATTATTAAACCAATATAATCCCCAACAGTAATCTGTAAGCATTTGTCTTTATACCCACAGATAAGTATAGTCTTTATAACTCACCAAGGACACCTCTGTAACAGACAGAGACCACTACAAAAAAACTATAACCAATCAAAATGCAGAGTTGTGAAACCCAGTTCCAATGGATACATCTACAAAACACTCCCATAGCTAAGGCTCAGAGAATATTGTACAATAGAGGGGGGAAATTTTGTAAGAGCCAGAGAGGATCAGGAAGACTGCTGTGAGATTGTGTCTCCTAGTAACATCGGAAGATATACCCAAAAAATCTTACCGAGATGGCCACCAAAACATGATCTGAACAAAGATGGCACAAATAAACATGACAAACTGCATGTGGAAAAAACTCACAAGGCCTCAACCTTACAAAAAGAACTACAAGCAACTGCGTGAATCTGGGAGTGCTAGAGGAAGGGCACACCCTTTGGTTCTCAAGTGCCAAATGGTCAGGCCTGAAAACATACGTATAAGTCATGTAATATGGCCAATATATTTGAAAATATATACGTATATACAAATATATATATGCATTAACAATTGATGAAAAAGGAAGCCATGAATTTGAAGAAAAATGATAAGGAGGGGTATATGAGAAGACTTGGAGGGAGGGAAGAGAAGGGAGATATGCTGTAATCAACTCCAAAAACAAACCCTATCATTAAGTCACCAAAAAAGTATTAAGAAAGGACAAAAAGAAAACAATAATAATAAATCATTCAGAACACAAGATCAATACAGAGGGATATGCTAAACATTTGTAAACAACTACATTAAATGTAAAGAGATTAAATTATCTACAAAAGACACAGTAGCTATGTTGATTTTAAAACAACAAAGTCAGTCTATGCATTGCCTCTGAGAAGCTCTCTTTAGTTTTCAGGATACATGGGTTAAAAGTGAAAGGATAGCAAAAACTTCTGTGGGAATAAGCCAAAGGCCTCAAAGTGGCTACATATGCAACAAAATAGGCGTTAAGTTATAAACTGCTACCATTATATACATTATTATATAGTGACGGGGAGTCAATTTATCATAAGTATGGAACTATTGCAAATTTACATGCAATAAATATGTATAAATGTATGTAAAGCAAATATTAGCAAATTAAAGGAAGAACTATACAACAGTCCAGAAATAGTATTGGTCTTCAGAACTTTATTTTCTACAATGAATGTCATGAGACAGAAAGCCAAGCTAACAAATAAGTAGACATGAGCATCAACGTCGCCCAAATGAGCTGACGTGCTCAGAGCGCTCTACAGAGCAACAGTAGAATGCCCTTTCCATCCACGCACATGCACAATGTTCTCTAGAGTAAATAATAATTCAAGCCTAAAAATAAGCACGGGCAAATTGAAGAAAACTGAAATAATATCAAGCATTTCCAGTCATAATTAAGTAAAAACAGGAAGCAATAAAAGCGAAAGAAAGTTTTTAAAAAAATAACAAATATTTGCAACTCAAAACATTCCTGAATAACTAAGAAGTCAAAGGAGAAATACAAAAAAAAAAAAAAACACTCGACATAAATGAAAATTAAAGGAGAATGTATTAAACTGGTGGCATATATCCAAAGCAATTGTTTGTTTGTTTGTTTGTTTGTTTAATATATGTGGAGCTTTGCTTACATGTATGGAGCAAATGGAGGCCAGAAGAAGGCATCAGCTCACCTGGCACTGGACTCATAGGCAGTTGTAAGCTGCCATGTGGCTGCTGGAAATCAAACCCATATTCTCAGAAGAGCAGCCTGTGATCTCAAGAAACCACCAAGCCAGATCTCCAGTCCAAAAAGCAGTTCTAAGAAAGAAGTTCATAGTAATAAATATGACAAAAAAATTTCTCACAAACACAGGTCCCAAGAAGTCCCTTTATCAGCCTATATCTAATTATCCATTGAAATAATAACATAATCATAAAACCCTCTCAGCCCCTCAGCAGCACTGAGAACTCAATAATACCAGCTAAACAAAGAGGCCAAAACAATATTTCAGTAGCTGAGCAATGTCTTTGTTGAAACCACAGGCCACAGAGCTGAGCCAGCGAGTGTTCACATGTGAAAGCAACAGGGCGCTGCCTGCAAGACCAAGTTAAATAGGACCTAAAGTAACTGACTCTAATGTGAGCGATATTGGGAGAGCAACAGATAATACCCCGATAACCCCAAACTGTGAAAAATCAGGATGTCATCGAGAAGAGACATCCAACAGATGAAGGTGAAGACAGTTTTAGGATTACAAGAATTTTGAACTGACTATGACTGCACACCAATAATCTTAGCTTCTCCGGAGCTGAGACAGGGAGATCACTCACTAAGGCCAGGAGTTCAAGGCCCCCTGAACTCTTGAATTGGAGCAACACAGTCAGGCTCTGTCTCAATCAGGCAATCAGTCATTTTAAAACCACCACCATAAAAAGTTGCTTTGACAGCTAGTTATAAAATTCTCCTGAGTTAAATGAAAAGAACCTACAGTAATAATGAATGAGTTGTTTTTAAATGATTGAATGTAAAACAGTGGAAGAAAAACACTGGAAATCCAATGTTGAGTGATTATGGAATGGAAATAAACCAATCCTATTCTTGTCTCTACTTCCTAGACATTTCTAAAAGTAAAGAGACTGGGATTTTTAAAAACACCCCCTCCCTGGTAAAGGAAGGGAGACTCAAAGTTAGTGTTTTCTTAAACATCCCTTCAGTCTTATGGTCTTATGCTTTCATTTTCTCACTTCTAAAAATGTTGTGTAGGAACAATTCCAATTCCTGAGCTCTCTCTACGCCTCTGTTATTTTTATTACATTTTACTTATTTACGTGTGTGTGTGTGTGTGTGTGTGTGTGTGCATGCGTGCTACAGCCACAGAAATAATGTGTAGAAGTCAGGTCTCACCTCCCACCATGTGCATCCTAGAGATGGAACTTGGTTTGTCAGGCTTGGCTTCAGGGCCTTTTACCTACTGAACCACTTTAGTCTTGTTTTATATATAATAGTTCTCAGCGACCTGGGTGGGGACTCGATCTCTGAATGTTTCCACTTCAGTTCTTGGCTTTTCTTTAGCTATGTACTCAAACCTGATAAAAAAAAATTTAAGCGAATATACATACACACACACACACACACACACACACACACACACACACACACACACACACCCCACTTTTTTAAATGCCCAAGTAAACATATCCACTTTCATCTCAATGTGACTCTTCCTCTAACACTATCCTATGTCACCTTGCCCACTTAATCTATACCTACGGGCATCTTGACATTTATAGCCAACATAAGTACCATCATAAACTCTTTAATTATGGAGAGGAGGGCAAAAATATGGTTAGAGTCCTCCTGGGCAGCTTTATAAGTATAGTGCCAGACTCCTTACATACCTCAGGCTTCCTTGAAGACGGTAGAAAATAACTTAACCTCTATCTGCTCCACTTTACTAATTTAAACATGGAAGAATAGGACAGCCTTTGGGAGGCATTTTGAGGTTCTTAGATAAATGAAAACCCACTCAGCATGGAGGACTATTATTATCCCATTTGTGGAGCCTTTCATCTCCCCGTCTGGAAGAGAGCTGCTGCCTGTACAGGGTTTCAGCATGTCTACAAGCTGCCAATGCCCTGAATTAAGTATTTCTTGTCATGTGTCCTTGCCAGAGATTAGTTTGCAGACATTTTGCAAAAAGCATGCATAATACATATCACTGAATACAATATTTATCATGAAACAGCTTCAGGAATTGAAAACCATGACCCAGCAGCATTGTCTATTCTGTGGTTTCTTTTCCATCAATGCTCCCTAAAGAGGCTGTACACGCCCACCCTCTGCGTCCCATGAAATCTAATTCCAGAGCCAAAGCTGGGAGTTGGCTCAGCTTTACTGGGAAATTGTAGAGCTCTCTGAAGGTATTTGTGTGTTATGAGATACGGAGTGTGTGTGAGTGTGTGTGTGTGTGTGTGCGCGCGCGCACACACACACACACACACACATATGCATTTATACATACATGTATGCATACTGTATTTACCCCCCTTAAGAAAGATCCAGAACTGACAAAATGTTCACCTCACAAAGTGTTTGCCGTGCAACTATGAGGACCTGGGTTGGATCCCCTGAACCCATGTACAAAGCGCAGGCATGGTAGTGTGCAGTTGTTGTCCAGTGCTGTGAAGGCAGACACATGCAGATCCTCAGGGCTTGCTGCTTAGTCATGCTAGTTTAGTTGACAAATTCTAAGCCAGTGAGAGACTGGCTCAAAACTGACTCCTGGAAGTTGTCCTCTGACCTCCAGACAGGTACTGTGGCATGCGTGTGTACATACACACACATACACACACACACACACACACACACACACACAAGTAGTAGTAGCAGCAGCAGCAGCAGCAGCTTTAATAACAATGATAATAAATATAAATATAAAAACCAAAATGGATGGGATCCTGAGGAATAGCATACACATACACACACACACACATACACACACACACACACACGTACGTACACACACACACACACACACACACACATCCATGCATGCACACGCACATATCACTTTACTTTTCTATTTCTTTTGAAAGCCGGCTCCTTTCTTACTGCCATGTGTTAGAATCAGAAAGAGACGGACGTGGTTACAAGGAACATTAAGCAGCATCCTATCTTCTTCCCTGATATGCATGCTTACGGGATAATAAGATTTTGAATAAATTACTCTCTTTATTTCATGAGCACCATGAATCCTGGCAGGTTTACTTTGACAGCTATTTTTAATGGCACTATTACCTCAAATATCAGTCAGACCAGGTTTGTCTCTCCTGTCACTAAGGGATGACGCTCTCCCCAAGAGTGTAAGTGTGTTTTAGGAAAAAGGAGGAGATGGTGGAACCAGACCAACCCAGAGAGCTCTGGAAAGACACTGAGTTCTTCCCTGGAGAGAGATCCTTAGATGGATTCATTTTTCTCAGACAGACGCTTCCGGCCAGTTCATTGCCAAGCGCTGGCCTCATTCCTCATTCTACCCAGGATGCAAAGTGACGATCAGGGGACACAATCATTCCTCTACTTTGGCTTTAAGTCACTGGGCACTTCTGCAACCTTAGCAACATTGTTCTGGGTGTGAAGCTTGCTAGTCCCTTCCCTATAATACCTCTGTGGAGGCCACTATACGATAACACTGAAGAAAAAAAATGCCCAAGTAGAAGTAAGACCCCCGAAACTAGATGCTGAAGAAGCAGGTTTGAGTTGGATAACACTGAGAAAGAAAAACAGATACTAGGAATGAAGCCAGGGAAAGGCTTTTTTAAAATTTCTTTCCTAAAGTATTAGAAAAAGTTAAGTCGAGATCAGTGGTTCTCAACCTGTGGGTCATGACCACTTTGGGGGGTTACATAGCAGATGTTTATATTATGATTCATAACAGTAGCAAAATTACAGTTATGAACTAATGTTATGGTTGGGGTGTCACCACAACACAAGGAACGGTGTTAAAGGGTCACAGCATTAGGAAAGTTGAGAACTACTGGCCTAGATAAAAGTGAGTGAAAAGATGAAAATATTTATATGACATGGCATAATATATCCTATTTCCACCCAGCCTCTGATGTATACATAATATATTTTGGAAATACGCCCACCTCAATGATTTTAATGCCTCAATTGTATTTAATTGTAAGAACCTACTATAACTCATTTGAAAGCCTACTCTAGACATTTGCCTAATAAGACATGTGTCTTAGGATCTTTTCCTGTTGCTGTGATAAAATACTCAGACAAAAGCAACATAAGGGAGAAAACATCCATTCTGGCTCATAATTCCAGAGCACAGTCCATCTTGGAGTGGAGTCAGGCCAGAGGGTGCTTGAAGAGGCTGCACAACCAAGAAACAGAGAGATGAATGCATCTGCAGCTACCCTTCTCCACCAACGCAATCAAGATACTCCCCTACACAGAGATAGCAAGGGGCCCATCTCCCAGGTGACTCCTGATTCTGCCAAGCTGACAGTTCATAACAACCACCATAGGGTGTTGTCAATTCTTACTATTAGAAACTAGGGCAAAAAAATAAAAAATAAATCAATCAAACAAACAAACAAAAAGAAGCAACTAGGCATGCAATCACATACTTCCATAGAATGAGTGTATAAATATAAATATGAATAAAGAACTAAGTAAATAAATAAAATCAATAGTCTCTAAAATCATTGGATAGTTGTATACGTCTTCACATGCACATATGTCAAAACTTACTTCTCAAGAGGTGTACCAACATCTTAATTATTATTCATTTTAATTTTTAACTTTAACTTTTAATTCTAAAAATGTTACATTTGGTTGTTATTTTAACATTCTTATTTCACTGTTACTAGCAAAAATTTCATCAAACATTTCTAGGACAACAGTACTTCTATGGGTGACTATTATTAAATACTTGTTCCTGTTTTGTCATATTTTTAATCAATTATTGACTATGTTTCAATTACCTTGAGTGATGTGACAATGTCTTTATTTGATGAGGATAGCAACTTTGGTTGCATAATATACAAATCCTTTTTTTTTTTTTTAAGCCTGGTCTTTCATTTTTAACTTTGTTACGATGAACTTGTCAATTAGGCTTTTAAAAACTATATAGAAAATCTTGCCACCTATTCTTTGATGGTTTTTTCATTGTGAACTTCTCACAGCTAAGAGTATGGGCAGTTCTTGATTCCATATCTTCACACATTTTCGCATCAACTGAAGGTTTTTTAATTACACTGCTGCATGTATACCATCTTGCCAATGAGGAATGCAGATACATCTTATATCAAAATATTTATTTTAATTATAACCTGCGTGTACCCCCTCTAGTTAAGGTCAACACCAACAGTAAGACTATCTTTAATTTTGCAGCACTGTTTGTGCAGTCAATCGTTTCTATACAGTGTTGCCCTTATAGCAATTGATTCCAAACAGAAACTGTACTTCAACGGAGCCTTCCCGTATTAGGGAATATAAAGCTAGCTGCTGTTCCAAACAACCCCAGAATACTACTGTGGACCATCACAAAAGTGTCTTCTTGTTCCTGTTATAAAACAATGAAGTTCTCTGGCATAATGGAACTATATGACAGAAAAATATTTATCTGCTCTCTTCTAGCTCTTCTTTTAAAAAAAATTACAGCCCTTGAGAACTTGCTGTTATATATTAAAGCATATAAGATATCACATAAGCATCTCTTTAAATTTATTTGAAAATGTAAACATTTGTAGAATAGTCCTTTCTTCCAGTCCCTTAATTAAAATATTTCATTTGTCACTTATTAAAAAATAAAGTGCTGGCTGTATGTCTGGTGCTTGCATAGTACTTTAAAAACCGTAAGAACTATCAGTATTGTTCCCATTCTCAAAAAAAGTAAAGACTCTGAAGATTAGTGAACTGGCTGGAATTGAGCTTAACAAACAGAAGTGGAGGGTTTTAAGCCAGGTGTCCAGCTCCAAGACAAGTTACTAACCATCGGGGTCACGTTACCTCCCTAAACAGGTAGATGTTTAAATATAGTTTATGATTTTTTCAGAGGTGGGGTAGGCCTTCCCACTCATCTTTTGGTTCAGAAGTTAACATTAATTCTTGCTCCCTGCTCTGCTGAGCACGTGCGCACACACACACACACATACACACACACATCATTATTTTACAGGAGGTTTTTCTGTGTAATAGGCTCCAAATGATGTCCAAAGATTGGAGAAGGGATGCTGGTTTAAGCACGTGCAGCTTGCCAAAACTGCTATAGCAAGGCAGAAGGCCTAAGCAACAGGAATATATGTGCTCCAAGTTGATGAGGCAAAGGCACAGAAGGAAAGAGAGGGCCTCAGAACAGCACCAAACATCAAGCAAGAAACCAGACACTGTTACCACTTTTCATTTTCATAATTCAACAATTTTTAACACAGCATTTTGCCTACTTTAATAATATGGCAAATGTCCACTTAATTATTCTTCTTATTCAAATTTTGGAAGTGCCTTCATGTGTCTATTTTGTTTATTATAATAAGGTAACCAAAATTGGTCAAACTCCTCTAGAAATATCTAGCTTCCTTTTAAATGGAGCGGTGTGTGTGTGTGTGTGTGCGTGAGTGCGCGCGCGCATGCACGCGCATTGCACGCATGTCTGTCTGGGAGGGTATAACTGATATTTTAGAATACTGGTCTTCCTATTCTGAAATATGCACTTCCTTAGTCCTTTCTAGCTGAGTTGCAATTGACTTTGAACACAGATTATAACCAGCTTCAAAGTGATCTCTACTGATTCTCACATCTTGGTGTTGATGACTTAAGGTCCTCTCTGACTGCATTCTCAGACATGTACTAAATTATCACCAGAAAACAAAAATGACAACACATGACATCAAGGCTATATCCTGGCTTTCCTTGTAATGACATACTGGGAGAGGAGAGTCACCATATTTTGAAGACAGTCCATCAGACCTACGGAAAAGTCTCGCTAAAGAGTTGCTGTAGCATTGTGTCAATCACCAGACCTTCTTATCAGTCATGTCAGTGCACCATCTTGAAAATCCATGTTTTAGCAGAGTTAATTCTTCATGTAACTAAGTCCCTGGTCAAGATTCTAACTACAGTCCCATTAAAAAACATACTGGAAACACCAGCTAAGCTTCTCTCAAAGTTCTTGGTCCTTAGAAAATGTGTTAAATCGTGCATTTTGTCTAGCTTTCAGATGAAAATTAAATATATAGATAGATAGATAGATACAGAGAGAGAGAGAGAGGAGAGAGAGACGTGTGTGTGTGTGTGTGTGTGTGTGTGTGTGTGTGTGTGTGTGTGTGTGTGTGTGTGTGTGTGTGTACAACATAAAGGACCACTAACAGTATCATGGAAAGGTAGATTTAGATATAGGCAGAAGCGTATTTCATTTTCTCTGAATCTCAGTGAAATGCCAAAGGTTGAGAAAGACCAAAAGAACCTTAAGAAAATCAAAAGAAGTCAAGCCATGAGTTTTACCTTAAACTGGAAATTCAATATAGCTCACCCCAGTTCCCTCTTATTATCCTTGATGAATCCTCACAACACTAATATATTCATCTCATGGACAAAGTACCTAGTAGGTCAAAGAGTGAGTGCACATCATTTCTTTTTCCAGCCTCCGCAGTCTGAAGTGCTCCAGCAGAGAGAGGAAAAATGAAGTTTAAGGCTCTTAAGAGACTGAAATTCTCTGAAAATAAAGCTTCCCTTGATAGACCAAATTATTTTTATTGCAAATTCCATTTTTCTTTCACTTCATTTCATCTTGACAAATTAAATACATTGGCATAGATGCAGTAAGAAAAGGGAATAATTGTGGAATGCCAGCCCCTTGGGAGCAGCCTGGGGCCCCTCCATTTGCACTCCATAAACCGCTGACCCACCAGGAAAGAAATCCAAGCAGTTTCCACTGTTAGTCAGAGCGCACACCCAGGCTATGTATTCTACCTGCAGGATGTCAGAACTGCTTTAGGGAACAAATTCTTGCTTCTTTCTTACTTCTCTTTGAGTTTCAGCATAATAAGCAACTTAATCAGCTCAGCTGCACTGGAATGTTTCAGACATTCGCACATCAGCGTGGCTTCCCTTCTTTTGCTCCTTATTAAAATTGTCATCTACCATGTCACAGCATAAGACTAAAGAGCCAAGACCACTGGGCTAATGGTACAAATACAGTCACATGCTCAACAGCCTGAGGTATGTTCTGGGCTCTGAATCTTGTCCTTCAGACAACTGGGGGTGGGGGGAAGCCTTGCTCTTTCTCCTCTCTTTAAAATAAATCTAGGGAGAGGTATATTTTGCTGTTGTTATTGGAACTGCTTAAATAAAAGTTCTTTAACAATATCTCTTGCATGATAAACATTGATGAGCCAAGAAAAAGGTGAGAACATTTCAGATAATTGCAGCAGTGATGTGACACTTGGAGAATTTATGGGACTGTGTTTGTACATCATGTTCACACAGACAGTGAGAAACGGCATCACAATAGGTTAGAAGTTCTAGTAAAAAAATTATTTGTTCGCAGTATATTTCCCAAATAAGACTAAGCAATCAAAAGGACTTAGTTGTCATGCAGTGATCTCCCTTAGCACCCAGCTTCACAATATCTCAACTCAGCATATCTATTAAAATGCTGAATTAATTATTGGCTTTAAAAAAAATCTCACGTTTAAAATATGGGAAAGGCATGGTTCATGAAATTCAGTTTTTCCAAACAGCCTGCCTTGCATTTAGGAAGGAATGGGGTGAGCAGTGCTTAATATCGTTGTGGGATAAGCCTTAAAGTCTCTATAACCTTACCACTCTTTCCCTCTTCTGTCCCCAATTATATAAAACACTACATGGGCTTGAGACTTGCAGAATCATGAAGTTATAATGTTAAAAAATCTTGAGTCCCTAATCAGTCTGTAAGAAGAAGGTCCCGCTAGATAAGCAAACTTACTTGAGTCTGTTTAATCATGTAAAACAGAATGGGTTTGAGCTATTACAGATTTTAAGGTCTCCAAGTATAATAAATGTCTTTATAGATTATCAAAATATAAGAATAATTTGAGGCCAGTTAAAGGGTGTGATAATGCAAGGGGTTATAACCATGCCTGTAATGTCAGTACTCTGTAAGATGAAGCAGAAGTACAGCTGTGAGCCTGAGGTACATAGTTCTAGTCTAGCCTGAACTACGTAAATAAGACCCAGTCTTAGAAAGCAAAGTAAATGAACAGAAAGGTTAGAGGTTGTTTCTCTTGTCCAATGCTCCTTCATCACCGTCAAGTCTTCCCATCTTCCAAACCTTTATGTTTTACCCCAAAGGGATGTTTATTAGAGAATTATGCAGGAAACGACTTATGAAACATTTAAGGTACCTTTTTATAATATGCTCAAAACTTGCTGCATCAAAGAAAATAAACACTACATATGTTGAGGCAGTTTTAAGACGCAATAGATGATATAGATTTTTTTTCATTACATTTGGGCTTTTGGCCCATGCCAGCACTTCTGATATTTATTGAAACTGACTAGTGACCTACAAAATCACCAAAAATTCTGCCAGAACCACCAAACCATTGTGTTTTAAGCCATAAGCTCTTTATACCAACCTAGACAATGCTTTCACAACTCAGTACTTTCACAACAGTGAGCACTCTGTTTCAGAACCCAAAATGCACTCATTGGTTGCCATTGAACAATTAAGATGGAGCATCCATTTCTCTTAGCTGAAAATATGCCTTACAGCCTTCTGTAGACGGATTCCATCTCTCCTTACATTTCAACCAGTTGTACATCTTAGACCTTCCCATCCCTGAAACCTAATACATGCATAAACTAACTCAGGGGAAGAAAGACCTATTGGTGGTCATGGGTTCAGAGGCATCAGTCCGTCCTGGCTAGTGGGTTTATTGATTTTAAAGACAGAAAGCCAAAACCACCCATATGTATTTCTTATCTCTGGGTTATAGCCGTGCCCTACGGCATCTCAGGACTCTGTTGGTGAAAATCCATCCCCAGATCCAGTCCCTTGATATTTATTCCAGTATCGCTAAGCAACATAAACTTTTACTCTCTGTAGTTCACCCAGTCCATGGCAAGGTATTCTTAGTAAGTGTTGCTTTACAGTTTCCTCTGATACCATCTTTCAGGGAAGCTCCTTAAACAGGAAGGTAACAGCTCAAAACAACTTCAGGTAGTCCTTGAAACTAACTAATGGACAGCTCATTCTCCGTGGTTTTGGTGAGAGTGGAGACTCCCTCTGCCATGAACTCTGGTGCCCCCAATTTGATCACTTCCCCTAGATGGGGAAGCCTGGTGGCACACAGAGGAAAGGGAAGAAGGCTACCAGGATGAGACTTGATAACTGTGGTCACAGAGTGAGGGAGGAATTCCCATCCTGTCAGAGGTCTAGTAGAGGGTAATAGGGTGAAAGAGGGAGGGAGGGGCAAATAGGGAGATACAAGTGAGGGAGTAACAGTCAGGATGTAATCTGAATAAATTATAAAATGAATAAATAAAATACAATCAACAAAATAACAGGATTTTTTAAAAAAAAAGAAAAGAAATGCTCAATATCCTTAGCAAATCAAAACAACTCTGAGAATCCATCTTACATTTATCGGAATGGCTAAGATCAAAATCTCAAGCAACAGTACATGCTGGCGAGGGTGTGGAGAAAGGGAAAGACTCATCATTGCTGCTGGGAGTGAGAACTTGGATAACCACTTTGGAAATCAATTTGGAGCTTTCCCAGAAAGACCCAGCTATACCATTTCTGGGCATATACCCAAAAGATGCTCCACCATTCAAGGACCATTTGCTCAACTATGTTCATAGCAGCTTCATTTGTGATAGCCAGAATCTGGAAAGAACCTAGATGTTCCTCAACCAAAGAATGCTATAGTTTGAGCAGGACCCCTGGACCCAGATCCGTGCATCATAATGTTCTTTTTGTAGGTTTCTAGGACCCTCTGGATCCTTCTATTTCCCCATTATCCCATGCTTCTCTCACCTAAAGTCCCAATAGGATGTCCTCCCCTCTGACCCACTTTCCTGGTAAGTGAAGACTCTCATGGGACACGCACCTTGGGCTAGTGTCTCAATTTAAGTGAGTATACACCATTTGACTCTTTTTGCTTCTAGGTGAACTCTCTCATTATGATAACTTCTAGTTCAATCCATTTGTCCACAAATTTTGGGAATTCCTTATTTTTAATAGCTGAGTAGTATTCCATAAAGAAGAACACTCCTTCATTGCCGGTGGGAGTGCAAATTAGTACAACCACTTTGGAAATCTACCTGGTGCTTTCTCAGAAAAATGAGAATAAGGCTTCCTCAAGACCCAGCTATTCCACTCCTTGGAATATACCCAGAAAATGCTCCACCACACAACAAGGACATATATGTTCAACCATGTTCATAGCTGCCTTATTCATAATAGCCAGAACATGGAAACAGCCTAAGTGTTCCTCAGTAGAAGAGTGGATAAAGAGACTAGGATGCAGTCTATCCTAATGAGACCTGAGAGGCTGAGGTCAGATGGTGGGAGAGGAGCCCCCTCCCCGACGTCAGAGGTCTAGGGGAGGGGAATAGGGCAGAAGAGAGAAGATGGGTGGGAACAGGAAGATATGAGAGAGGGGATAACAATTAGGATGGAATGTGAATAAATTATAATAAATATTTTAAATTCATAGTGCTGTTATTCAGCTTCATATTTTTCTCCAGAAACTTAAGTGTTAAACAACCTTATTACTCAGACATAATAAACTATGAATTTGAAATTCTAAGTATCCTCCCTTCTTCCCTCTTTTTCATTCCTTCCCGCGCCCCCGCCCCGGCCACCTTCTAAAACAGCACAGAACCATTGATTTAAAAGCCAAACAACAGTTCTCTCCTTGCAGTGTTTTCTCTAAGGGCATCGTAGGATGGTGCTTTATTAGAAAGCATAATGATTTAAATGTTTAATTCTTTTAACTAGGTCCAAAACAGTATGACTCTACTGGTGTAATTTATTTTTGACCACCATTTCCAAGCTCATTTTCCAATTAGTAGAACTGAGTCGAGATATTATTGACTAATTAATGAAATTAACTTATTATTTTCATAATAATAACACATAATCATCAATCACACTTAAGCCTTGGCTAGGGAGTTGTATTTTGGTTTATTTACAGCAGCCTAGGATGCTTGCTCCATTGACTGAAGTAAAGTCAAGGGTTGCAAGCTTATCGGCTGTGCCTGCGCTTCAGCTAGTGGGGTCTAAGGTATGACTCTGATCGACTGGACAAGCCGACTTTGTAATATTTTAGAATATCCTCTTAATAGCCAGGGGGCAGTCTGATAGCCTTTACTCCATTTTGATCTTGGTATTTTAGAAGTAATATCCAAAAATGTAAAATGATTAGACTTCAGTTTCTCCTAGGTCTCTCTACTATGTACGACCTTGAGATCATGGATAAATCATGAATTCACAACATTGCTAAGTCTTTTTGCCTTGGGAGCTAAATACAGAAAGGCTTGAAAGAACAGCTTTAACTATAAGGAAATATAAACGATACTGATTTGTTGTACTCACCCTCCTCCTCTTCACCATCACTCCAGAGCCCAAATCCTTATTTATGATCATTAGAAAAGCCTATGTAACAGTTACTGATGTGCATATTTACATGAGCAGCACATAGTTAAACAGCAAGAAAGCGAAGTGAAACCCAGTCTTATTTTAATTTTTATTCTCCCCCACGTGCACATAAATGTGTTGAAATGTTTACTAAGTGGTTTATAAGTTTGTTCCCGCATTTTAATGCGCCTCCTGGCAGCCCGGCTCTCCATTTGAAAGCAGCTCACACTTCTGGAGGTCTTCTTCAGAGACAGGAATTGTCTTGAGCATCTTACCGAGCTTCCTCTGATCACCCAAAGTGCTGTAAGGATACGGCACTGTGCCAATCTCCATGGCAAAAATGAAACTTTCCTACAGTCAATTTGCATAATATCTCATTATGCAAAGACTATGCTTATACCTTAAAAATGAGAAAGACAAAGAATTCCACCGTGATTGACTAGTAAGGAATGCGCTTGTCCTAAGAAGAAACTCCTAGTCAGTGTCAGTCATCACTTATTTGGGGAACTTCAGCTTCTTCGCCTAGCATTTTTTAAGACTTCCTATTGGATAAAAAGTGAGCCATCTACTGTCAATCTGGATAATTTTAAGGACCAGAGGGTGACTTTCATTGGCCTCCTTCTCAAAGCAGCATGACACGGACGTGAGGAATTTATATCTCACAGGGGACGTGGGACAGTATGCGAAACGTTGACGCTCATGAAGCATCGGCTATGTTGAGGGAACTCAAAGTTGTTGAACACAATGAAATAACAGCAGAAAAGTCAAAACAGCTCATCAAAAGCATGTTGTTAGAGAAATGGAGTTATCAGAAGATGGTCCTCCAGCTCAGGCTTAGCAAGTGTGGATAGACACGCAGGAGGCAGAGGTGGGGTGACCTGACAATGTGAGTTTGATCATGAGTCATAGCAATTATTCTGTCACTCACAAAGAAGAGAAAGATTCAGGAAAGGAACAGTTTTGCCCATAAACATATGTCAAACATATTATGTTTTGTTAAACAAGAAAGAGTGCTTGGTAAAAAAATATTTTGATGTTTTTATGATCTAGAAAATGTGCCATTTTAATATACTAGTTTCTAACATTTGACCACCTACCTCTGCTCAGTCATTCCCTTATAGAGTGGACTACATCCATGTGGTAAATGGGAAAAGCACAGTATTTTAAGTCATACTATCAAGATCAAATGCTACCCGTTCCTCTGGCCCTGAGAAGATTAACCGTCCTCATGAATGATGCTTTCCAAACTGGAGAGGAAAAGAACTCACCAGAGACAACTGATGTGTGTACATTTCCAGTCGTCAGAAGCAGATTCTTGATTTGTACTTAAAAGGCAAGTTCCTGAAGAGAGACAGAGAGACAGAAGAGA
Source organism: Acomys russatus (assembly GCF_903995435.1). Classification (NCBI taxonomy): domain Eukaryota; kingdom Metazoa; phylum Chordata; class Mammalia; order Rodentia; family Muridae; genus Acomys; species Acomys russatus. Next base: position 17,641,723 of record NC_067152.1, on the reverse strand, counting down.
AATGGAAAGGGAGGGAGGGAGAGAGATAGAGAGAGAAAGAGAGAGAGAGAGAGAGAGAGAGAGAGAGAGAGAGAGAGAGAGATCGTTCAATCCTATATATAATGTTACATAGTATAAATATCCCCATATAATAATAATTTTAAACATAAAAAACTATATCTGTACAATAGCTTGCCCCTCAATAAGTACCTCAAGAACACTGGTCCAGGACTCTAACTTAACCTATTCTCCTTTAATCTGTAAATGTCTTGTTTCTAAAAATGGAACTGGTGGTTCCTCAGGAGTTAGTGGAAAAGGCAAATACAGTAGTTTCAAGAGCGAACTCATGCTTCTCACAGTGCAAATTTGAAAGCTCTCAATCCATGCTGCTAATAGTCATTCCAGAAGGTTTGCGGGAATCCACCGGTAATGTCCTCCAACATCTGCCCCTCCCACACTTTAGCTTCTTGACATATCTCATGCTGTTGCTGTCATCAGCAGAAAATATGCCAGGAAAACTATAACAGAACGAATCAAATTTCAGATTCCTAAACACATTTCAGAGACAGTTCATAAAGGAAAATGTGAGGGATTAAACCTGAAACTTGCTGCCCCAGGTCTTCCAGCCCCAGAGCCCAGGCTTATACAAAGGCCCAAACCCATGTGTCAGTGTCCGTTAAAGCAAAACAACAGGAAGATGGCTTCAGGTGTTTTAAGCACTGAGAATTTAAGGCATCATTTCCAGAGCTTTAGGAAGAAAAGAAAAGGGAGGAAATTTAGTTTCCTTAGAGATGCTAACAATAGGAAGCTATAGTTTTTAGAAAATTATATTATCAAAACTCCTGATTCATGGCCCTGTGGTCACTGAAGACCTACTGCTATAATGTTGAAATCTTCCTGCTCCCTGGAAGAAAGCTAGCCTCTTGTCCCTTGCTAAAGCCATTTTGAGTTGAAAGACAGCTAGTGCCATTATCACTGGCCTGGTGGAACTTCCAAGCCATCATCTGTATTCTTGGGAGGCTACCAGTGCTTTGGTTGGTATGTCTGCTGTCCTCACCCAGGCCAGAGCAGTCTTCTGTGAGATGGCTATTTCAGACTGCCTGCTGCCACCACACCTCATGTAACCTGCCTGCTTGAACAGGAGTCAGGACTTCTGCGAAGACATCACTAGAAGCATGGTGACTAGCTTTGTGTTTTCTTACAGTCTTCAGTTTCCTTCCGTGTCTCTCACTGGTAAAACATTAACTAGAAGTCATCTGAACCACCAAGAGAATGTGAGAATGCACCTTATAGCTTTTCTCTACAGCCCTTTGTGACACAGGGGAAAACACAACGGGAACAAAATGTTGCTGAGACCAGTCCAACCCGCCATTTATCTTCTATTAGGCTGGAGGTAAATTCATTTGGGAGAGTGGTCCAGATACTAAAGGTTAAAAAATAAAATGTTAGTCCTTTTTTTCTGCATTGACGTTTATACTTATTCCACATGAAAGAAATTAATTTCAGTGACTTAAATGAATGATAGTACTTCCCTAGTTATAAAAGGAAGTCCACAGACAGCTCAAAACTCTTTCCTTCTAGTCTTTTTGTATCTGACCAGAAGAAGTACAATTGCAATGTTAGCAAACAAGAAAAAACATTACAAGATGGCCGCACTGGAGCATCTTTGTAATCTCAGAACTTGTGAGGTTTAGGTAAAAGGATTCCAAGTTAGAGGCTAGCCTGTGCTACATAGAAAGACGCTGAAGAGAGTGGGGAGAGAGGAACAGAGGGAAGGAGGGCGGAATGGTGGGAGGATTGGAATGGAGAGTGTGTGAGAAGGAAGGGATGAGGAATGGGAGAAAGAGGAAGAATAAGAAGAGGAGGGAAGGAAAGAAGGAAGGAAGGAAAGGAGGGAGGGAGGGAGGGAGGGAGGGAGACAGGCAGACAATCTAATTTTGGCTTAGCAGCTCACTGACACTGGAAAGGTAAATATGGGTCTGTAGTAGGAATTTTGCACCCTAGCATACAGTGGTTTCTTTGTCGAGGATGCACTATCTGTAACTTCCCAATTAGTTCATCCCAAGAAACTTCTTTCTCCTCCGAGCATTTTCCATATGAACTTCTGGAGACATCTCTTTAGCACCTAACAGAGGCTACTTAGCAACTGTTTGCTATACACACCGGTGCCTTCTTGAGAATTTCTTTTCATTTTATGCCTTTGTGACCTGGTGCATAGTAAAGGCCCATAAACCTGGCATGATAAATGTTTGCAATAATACTACAAAAAAAATGGACAACAAAAACTTATTTAAACAATGAAAGTAATTTAGAACAAATATGAGTTTTAAAACTTTTTAATTTAAAAACATTTAAATTAAAATACATTTTTTAAAAAAAGTCTTTGACCACCAGGAATTCAATTCTTAAATTAGATGACCTTGGCATTAGGTTTATATTGTTTTCATTAATATTGTCCCTTTAACAAAATAGCAAATAACTTGAGACCTAGCTCGAGATCCATTTGTTACCTAAAAGCTTCTCCAACTATTCTAGGTCACATTTGTTTCTTTGCTTCCTGATTTTCACTGTTCTTTAGTTTCTTAAATACCCTTAGCTGGTAGCTCATCTGACAGACTCCTTGAACTAGCAACGCCCAAAGACATAGCCAAGAATAGGAACTCTGAGCCTTGGGTTCGAATTCAGATTTTATTACCAAGGTCAACCAATGTAGATTCATTTGTAGAGTTTACCTAGAGTACACAAAGACCTGTGTTTGATGCCCAGTCCCATGGGCCGGGTTGTACATGTTTATAATCTCACTGCTTAGGCAGTGGAAACAGGGCAATCAGAGTTCAAGGTCATCCTCAAGAGCATAGCAAGTTCAAAGCCAGCCTGAACTTAGGGCTAGAGATCCTATTTCAAAATTATAAGAATAATAATACTAATAATTATTATTACATTATTAGTAGTAGTCTATCATATTGCATTATAGTATTATATATTTTATTAATAGATTCTACTATCATTCAAAAATTGCAGAGATTTACATGTAGCTGCTCCTTACTTCACATCTTACTTGTAACTGTAAAAGTTATATGATCTTCCTGCTCTTACCCAAGCTGAAACCTCTTTAGTTCCCTCATCAGATAGCTGAATCACTCACAGCCTGTCTCTAGCCAAACGTCTCTTCCCCTGAGTGCATTTCTGTGCGTACACATACGTGTGCAGATCTATTTGCTCACAGCAGCACTTGTGGATGCTAGAGGTCAACTTTGGGCGTCTTCTTCAATCTCTCTCCACTTTGTTTTTGAGCTGACTCCTTCACAGAACCTGGAGCTAGCCATCCTGGCTACACTGGCTGTCCAGGGAGCCTCTTTGGTCCATATGTCTCTGGCCACCCCCCATTGCCATGGTTACAGACCTACACTGCAGCACCAGTCTTTACATGGATACTGGGGATCCGAACTTAGGTCATTCTTGTATTATGCATACTTTATCTACTAAGCCAATTTCCTCGCCCTCATTAAAATAGTTTCATTCTACACCTTCATAATACCTCTATTCTGATACTTTTCCCATTAGTCACTATAAGATGAATCTTATTGTTTCCTTGGCTCAAGAAGCATACACTGACTTAAGTTTGAGTCTAAGGAAAGGTTGAGATAAACTAAGCGAGCTCAAGAAAGCTTTCATTGCTCCCACCTGCCGAGTTCATGGACCCTTCTTTCTTACTTTGTTACTACTGTTTTGAATCATCTACAAACCCTATCCATGTTTTGATCCATATTCTCAATAAGAAAAAGATTATAGACGCCTATGAATGGCATCACCTGCATCTGATCAATTGTCTGAGGAGTTTGTGTGCAGGCGGGTCGTCATGTGGCACAAGCGGAGAAGTTGGGGTTGTAGCAAAGCATGCTGGGAGGCAAATGTGAATTACGTCTCCATTGGAATGTAAATGCCTGGCAGCAAGGTCCATATCTGACTCCTCCAGGTTTTCTATCTTGCCTCCATTTATTTCCACGCGGTAGGAGTTGTGGAGGAAAAGCGTGTGTCTCAAAGGTTATATGGTACCTGAAGTCAGAACTCTGAGGGGTCTAAGATTAAAAGGCTGTTGTGTCCTTAATATATGAGAAGAGAAAGACTGGGCATAGCAAGGTTGCTCAGTGGTTAAAACACTTCCTCAGACAGTGTGAAGACCTGGGTTCAGATTCTCAGAATCCACATAAAATGCAAGATGGGTGTGGCAGCCCACATGTCATTCCAGCCTTGGAAGGCAGTGATGGAATCCTCAGAGCAAACTGGTTACTAGCCATATTGAGGAGCTCTAGATTCTATTGAGACATTCTGTTTCGAGAATACCATGGAAGAACAGTTAAGAATAATCCCCAACATCAAGCTGTGGCCTTCAGTTGCATGCACACACATGCACACATACTCCCTGCCCACATATGGGCTCACACATGTGCAAACAGGCATAAACACACACACACATGTGTATGAAACCCACACATATGAAAACAGAACAAAGAAATAAATAAAAAGGCCCTACAGGCATTTTTATTCCCATCTGTGTCTTCCACAATCTTGGAAAGGTTACTTTCTTAAGAAAGTTCCACCTTCCTTTTATTAGGTATTGGGGACCCACCTTTCTTAGTAAACTCAGTTGACTTAAGCTTGTCAGGCTTTGTTTCGAGAGGCAATTTGCTGGTGAGCCATCCCATTCTCGTCTTGTAATTTAAAGAGGACCCTGATTTGAAACTCAAACCCTGAATTGTTTCAAGATTAGTTGATATTTTCTTTTTTCATTTTTTTAAAATTTTATTAATTTATTCAGATTACAACTCAATTGCCATCCTACCACTTGTATCTTCTCATTCCTCCCTCCCTCCTGCTTTCACCCTATTCCCCTATCCTAGGTTATGACCAAGGCACACCTCCTCCCTCACTATATGGTCATAGGCTATCAAGTCTCATCTTGGTAGCCTGCTTATTCTTTGAGTGCCATCAGGCCTCCCCAACAAGGGGAGGTGGTCAAATATGGGGCACCAGAGTTCATTTCAAAGTCAGTCCCTGCTCTCCACATAACTGTGGAAAATGTCCTGTCTATTGAGTAGATCAGAGTAGGGGTTCGATTCTTACTATTGTATTGTCCTTGGTTAGTGCAATAGTTTGAGCAGACCCCCATGGGCCCCAATCCACCCATCATGATGTTCTTCTTGTAGGTTTCTAGGACCCTCTGGGTCCTTCTATTTCCCCATCTCCTATATTTCTCTTACCTAGAGTCTGAGTAGGATGTCCTAACATCTATCCCAATCTCCTAGTAAGTGAAGACTTTTGTGGGACATCCCTTTTGGGCTAGTGCCCAATTATAAGTGAGTATATACTTGTGAGTCTTCCTGTTTCTGGGTTAACTCACTCAGTATGACCATCTCTAGTCCCATCCATTTTTCCACAAATTTTGGGATTTCCTTGTTTTTAATAGCTGAGTAGTATTCCATAGTGTAAATGTACCATAGTTTCTTTATCCATTCTTCAACTGAGGGGGCATTTAGGCTGTTTCCATGTTCTGGCTATTATGAATAAGGCTGCTATGAACATGGTTGAGCATATGTCCTTGCTGTCTGGTGGAGCATTTTCTGGGTATATTCCAAGAAGTAGAATAGCTGGGTCTTGAGGAAGCTCTATTCCCAGTTTTCTGAGAAAGCGCCAGATAGATTTCAAATGTTCCTGATCTGGGCTACAGAAGGCTAGCTGCCTAGATATAGGGTATCAAAATAGACTTGTTACCTGAAACCATATCATGAGTGGTTCGTCTCTGTCTAGTGCTTCCAAAACTTATATCATAGTGTGAATCATGCAAACAGAATGAGTGAACAACCTGATTTGTGCTCTTGTTGTTCCCTGAATACACGTAGTGTATGCAAACTCTGCTCAGGTTCTCCTATTGGGTCAGACCACTGTTTCAAACAAGGAGTCATTGAAGCTTATCTGGAAACTAGCTCGTCAGCCAGACAATATATATGTTCAGATTCATCCCCTGCATAGTATCCATTACACACCCTCTATCTTCAGTCAAAGGGCAAAAATTTGCCTGAAATAATGCATAGATATGTGTCTAACATAATTCCATTTGCAAAATCAGAAACTGGGTTGTGCTTTGCCAGCTCCTGTTATAACTTAACCAAAGTTAACAGAAAACTAAGAGTCTCAAACCTGGAGAGACGACTCAGCAGTTACAGCCTCTGTAACTCCAGTTTCAACTTCTGGCCTTGGTGGGCACTGAACACACATGCCGCACAAACATTCATGCAGGCAGAACACCCATACACAAAAATAAAAATAATTAAATCTTTTTTTTTTTTTGCTTTGTGATTAGCCTTTATTAAAGAATTATAACATTTTATTTACCCCTGGGTAATAAAGATAAATTCAAGCTTATCTTTTAAGTCTTTACAAATTTTGTCTTTTTTTTTTTATTAATTTATTCTTGTTACATCTCAATGGTTATCCCATCCCTTGTATCCTCCCATTATTCCCTCCCTCCCATTTTCCCCTTATTCTCCTCCCCTATGACTGTTCCTAAGGGGGATTTCCTCCCCCTGTATATGCTCATAGGGTATCAAAAAATAAATCTTATTTTTAAATTTAAGTAATATTTCCTATGCCCCCACTTATCTTTCCCTTATGTACAGACTTTGAATAGCAGTGATTTATTTTCTATAAATTTCTCTGCACTTTCCATTTAACATTAAAATAAAAGCATCTTTCTCTTTTAGGCATACTGCTGATTTCATTTTCTTGCTTCATGCTGCCTTCTTTGCATCCCTGTCAGAATCCCCCCATCACTGACAACCTCCCTTCCATAATATCTACATCTCTCCTTCTACTGCAGATTCTGATGACTCATGGGAGCTTGCAGCTTCTTCCCAGAATGCTGCGGAGTAGTGTTCCCATGGCAATTTTCATACAATGAAGGATCAGAAATGTTCCTGCTTCTTTGTTCTGCAGTGGTCATTTTTACCAACTTTTACCAATTTTTTCCAATTGGTCTATATCATAATTTTGTTTGTAAATTTCTATGCATTGCAGTTTAAATTTTTATTATTTTTATCAATTTATTTTATCAGGCTATGGATTTCAGCTTATAAACTCTTTTCCTAGAAAGTGTTTCTTACATGCATTTTTGTTTTAATGTTTAATCCATGCAGTTTAAAAATTTTTTAGAGTCAGGTGCAGTGGCACTTGCCTATAATCTCAGGACTCAAAAAGCCAAGACAGGGAGATTGCAAGTTTGAGGCCAAACATGAGAGCTTGTCAAAAATAATAATGATACAGAAGTGTTGATTGATGTCTGCACTTTCATCACATTCAAATGATCTGTCTATTAGGCTGATTTTCTATCATTCTGCCTTTTCTAGATGTTTCTCAGAAATTCTTTCCAGCTCTTACATGTAGATGCTATTTATTCATGCCTATGATGATATCTCTGCTTTTTATCTTTTTTTAAACCATAGTTTTAAATTAAAGACTTCCCACATCTGTAATAGTATGCAAACAGTTGGATGGCTCATAATAATTACCGTCATTACAGATTTACTTGGTATCTAGCTGAATTTTCAAATTGGCTTGATTTGTAAGAGAGAGCATCTGTGGAGTTGAGTTTCAGGAGTTGCTATTGGCCTATATAGAAGCTGTGTTCAAATGACCATATTAAAAGTCATTGCTGTGGCGTACTGTTGAGGCCATTCATGACCATTTAGAAGTACATAATAATTTATGGCCTACATTTAATCCCTGGATTCTTTTAATAGTCTTAGATACTTCCAAATCTAGAATGCCAGTTTTCTCTACTTTATGGCGTCCACCGTGTAATTTCCAAACTAAACAACTCCTATCTACTTTAATATGTAGTTGGTGCCAGCTAGTCATGTGCAGTTGATTCTTTTATCTTTGAAATCTACACAAGAAATACAATTTACTTTCTCCTTGTCGACACAAGTTAAATGTTAAAATGCTCATATTGTTTTACAAAAAGCATTGCCAGGATATGCAGTTGTTTTCCTCCATTCATTTTGCTGATATTTCTATTTTATTCATAATTGTTGATGAAATGGGTATTAAATGTGTGGCCAATTATATCCATGTATTTTGGGTGGGTTTCGTGGTTTCATTTACAACCTACCCTCTTGGGCAGTGGTGATTTGATTTGTATAACTTATTGTATAATCTACACAAGCTACTTAACCTATTCACAATATCTGTGTATCTGAAAATATAAAATATAAACTGAGATCATAGGACCTCCGTGAAGCAAAGATGTCATACTGTGACAGGAAGGCTACATTTGTATCATTACTTTAGGCTACTTTTACTTCTTTGTTATTTTATTGAGTGTGAATTGTTTTTTTAAACACAGGCATTGCCTATCTGTCTATAAAGGTTGAAATTTAGGGCTATCAAAGATGCAACCATTCCCAATGGTGACCAAAACAAACCTCCATATTTCATTAAAACTAAAGTACACTGATTGCATATGTATGCTAAAAACAGAAAATGCAGGCTATTAATCTATGGCATCCTTTTAATTAGAAACTGTATCCATAGTTCAGAGAAGATAAAACTGTGGTCCACTTTTCATGTGCTTCCCACACTGCAAAGCTATAGTCTAGCACTCTCTATACGTTAACTGTTAACGCTCTCGAGATTGGCTTTATTATACCCCTTTCGAAGCTGAGGAAACATAAATTCTCTAAAGTTAAGTTCTTCATTCACAAAAGAACAATTTGAAACTTTCCTTTCAAAACATACGAGCATGCAAGCCACTCTGGTGCAGAAAACACCCTGGTGCAAAACAGGACCAAATTATTTAAGGCATAACACTGACAGATGCTGCTGAAAGGTGCGAGGGAGGACGGAAGCTTGACAAGGAAGACAGAAAGACAGTGGCGTATACAGTGAGATGGGTGGCTAGACATCCATCAGAGAGTAGACGCACAGTACCTGGCACTGAAAAAGACAACAGTGCAGGGAATCAGAGAAGAGCTGAGCTTAAACCCGTGTCTCGCCAACTCCTAGTCCGGGACACGCTCACTACCACCTGTAGATACTGATCTCGTTTACCACTATACCCTCCTACCCGCGCCTTGTTGAACATTTTCACACAGATTTAAGTCAATCCCCTGTAAAGATCCAAAGCACCCTTCACACTAAAAATCATTGACAAAAGAGCTAAGAGTGTAAAAATCCTAAGAGCTGAACTACTATGCTGTCATTTTCTACACTGCTTACCCATATTCCCTATTCTGAAGTTTGGATTTGCCGCCAAGTCCTCCAAGGACTCCCAGTGTGTAGCACTCAAAGCAATCGACCAACTCACTTGCCATAAAATGATTGAGGGGAAGGCACCTACTTGGTTTATATTTTCTATTTCCCAGAAGCACTCAGTGGAGTCTCTTTGATCTCCCACAAAGCCTTACAAGATCCCAAAGCTATTGAGACCACAGAATGGAGGGACTAAGCCTACCCTCTAAGGAGCCATTCTTCTAGAAGAAAGGGTCTTCCTAAGAGATGAAGAAGAGGTGGAGCATGGTCACTTATGCAAACGAAGGCTATGCCTGTACATCAGCTATGCTCTGTGTCTGTGGCACACGCGTGTGACACACACACACACACACACACACACACACACACACTACAGCCAATTCTCCTGTTTGCTCACATGGAAGAGCAAGGGCACCAGCAACAGTGTGAGCAGACATGCTCACCCAGGCATCAACAGTGCATTTCCTTTAAATTTAAATGTTAAATGCTGCTGTTCATGATTTGAAAGTGTCTTGAATGGGTTGCCCCTCCTCTGCCCTCGTTCTGGTCACCTTTCTCCCTTTCCTATTGAATCGGCCGTGTTCTACACAGGTGCACAACGAAGCATGCCAAGTCTGAGCCAACAGACGCTGCAGAAGAAAAGCACGAAGGCAAAACAAAAGCTCAACACTCTTCAAACACTAGACACACAGCCTTTTGTCTGAGCAAGGCCATAAGCAAGGTCTGAGCATGGGGCAGCGTGACGATATTTACTTGAATTTATTTTCATGCAGTCTCTCAGAGGTGGGGGAAGTTTGCTCCTTTATTTGATCAAGTGTATCAATGGAGGTGGGTCCCTGTGGAGGGTGGTACAAAAAGTACTTGGAACTTGCAGTAAGATCCATGTTTAAGGATGTGAGCTGATGCCACGTGTGGTGGCCCACACCTTTAATCCCAGCCTTAGGAGGCTGAGACAGCTACATCCCTGATTTTGAAGGAAGTCTAGTATGCATACTCAGTTCCATGGAGACACTGTCTCAAAACAAACAAACAAATGCAAACTGTTTTAGTTCATGGATGACACTGATGAAATGCCCTGACATGAAACAATTTAGGAGATAAATAGCTATTTGGTTTACAACTTCAGGTGAGAGTCTTTCACTGCAGGGAAACCAAGACACCCAGTCATCAAACCCACAGGCAGAACAGAGAGAAATGGATGCGTGTATACTTGATTGCCTACACATAACTTGATTTTTTCATTCCCAGAATGACGTCACCCACCGTGGGCTAGGCTTTCCCACACCAATTAACTGACTTAAGACAGTCGTCTACAGACACGCCCATATGCCAACTTAATGTAGACAAAGTCCCGCTGAAGCCCCCTCCTAGGTGAATCTAAGCTGAATCTGAAGTGATGACTTCGCGCTCTTGCCGAAGACCCAGGTTATCTCGGCACCAATGTTACAGCTCACAACGATCATAGCTTCAGGGAATCGGATGACCTCTTTGGCCTCTGCAGAGAACAGGTACACATATGGAACACATACATACATGTAGCCAAAGACTTCTAAGTATAAAAATAAATCCTTCTGATTGAAAATATTGATGATTAGAGCTGACCATCCTGTAGGCATACACTGAATAGCAAAGCCACGTGTGCACCTGTAGCTTCAAAGACTTTCAATAATGTACAAGAGGGATCTGGTGTGAATTCTATCATCCACATATCATAAAGATAAATTTAACTTCTTTCCTATGCCCTATGTTCCATTTTGTGTATATGTGATCTTTTCTGACCTTGTCTATGTCTCCCATTGTGAATTACACAGGCTGGAATTTTTATAGATATACATTTTTGGAGCACTTCTTCAGCTACTCTGAACTATCCATAAGACAAATAAGCAATGCTTTCCATTTTGTCAGGCAGTCATATTGCCACAATCCCTGATTATTTATGCACCAAACAATTAGATTATCACTTGTTTGTTTTACTTATTTTTTCTTTTTACTTTCCCGTATACATGTATGAAATTCATTGCTAAAGCATCATTGTACCTTTGTGTCTGTGTGTACATATATATATATTACTATAGATTTGACAAAATGATGTGCATTCATCACTATCTTCTTTTTAAAAGAAATGATTCATTGGGATCTCACTAGAGGAATAAAACAGAACGAATAACTATATAAATATTTCAGGTCTATGATAAACCCACCTGCATTGAGAACTAAAATTAATTATAGGGAGACTTTTAGAAGCTGACTCAACAGACACGGCGAATTCTATTGCCACACATGGAACTACGTGGTCTACAATTGGTGAATGATTAATTGCATTCCAAGCATTGTCAAAACAGAGGCAGTTTTGTTATTTTTCATTAGTTATAGAACACTTCCATTTGTTTACAGAAAGAAGGGACATAATATAGCATATGTGAGATCAACGTTAAAGGCTTCTTCCTCTCCTTCACCTCCCTACAGGTAACGTTATGTGGCACTATAGATAAAGTAGAGCATCTAGCTTGGAACACGTGAAATCACATGAAGAGTTCATGGAGTTTATAAAGATACACAGACACAGATACTCCCACCTGCTATGGGCAGTGTTGCTGAGAGTGTTTGCACTTACTCTAGTCATCTTAAAGAACCCCAGCTACCAGGCTCTAATATGTTATTGATAGAAGCGTGGGTGGATTTTTTTTGTTATCTCTGCTTATTTTATTCTTTTTCTTCCTGTATTCTTTAAGACCATAAATTTCTAGACACAAGAAGCAAGATAAATATAATTCTGGAAATCACTCTTACTCTTAGATCTTAAAAAAAAAAAAAATCCTGAGAAAGGCAAGTTGCTATGTTGACTCTGAAAATTGTGTGGTAAGACAAGTTTTGTAAAACAATTGAAACTGCATGATGAACTTCACCCAGTTTTGTTTTCTTTTTCACAAATGCACATGTGGTCCATTTCACCTGGGTAAATTTCCTGAAGAATGCACATTTCTAATTTCCTTTTACACACCTTGATAATCACAGCGTCTCTGATTTGTTTGAACTCAGCAGGTATCTTGTACAAACAGTTCCCTGGAAATCTGTGGGAATGTATCCATTTGCATTCTGGGAAACAGTGGACATCCTCCTAATGCCTGCACTCCTTACTGAAGCAGGGCGACGCCGCGAAGCATAAACAACTGCTTTCATCGAGACTCACACTGGCTGCAGGAATCGCGGAACAGGCGCAATTATAGTTCCTTCTGACTTATTCGTTGCAGATGTGCAGAACATTAAAGTTCTAACTCCATGTGGCAACATCACTGCAGTTTGGGTGCATTCATTATTTGCAGTATAATAGTGCTCTCTGCAGGTTATCATTTCCAAATGCAAGATGTGCTAATTATGCCTTTGAGAGAGGCGGAGAAATAGGAAAGAAAAATGAGAGAGAAAGAACACATTCACAAAGAAAAAAAGAAGGGCAGAGGGAAAGTTCAATTAGATGATTTGTAGAACAATCGTCTAACAGCGCAAACTGTGCCTAGCATGGGTAGCCAAGATAGGAAATACCTAATTTGAGGGAGACATAGAATTACATTGACTACAAAAGAACCTGCATGGTGGACTTTAAAGACTTGAGTTATGCAGAGATGGTTCTATTCCACTAAAAGAAAATGACCAATGACCGTTACTATTTATTTCATTAAAAGACAATATAGATCACTGCAGAAACTTCATAAGCAGTTTCATTTTGAGCTTCAGACTTGATTAGTGCAATCTGCAAAAGATATGGAACAGTGGCATCACAAGTGCCACAGACCTGTTAATCTATGATACCATTAAAAGGGCAATAAAGTAGTGATCAGGGGATCTGTATTCAAGTTCCAGTCACGATCTGCATTGTGTATAAGACTCAATGCATCAACTGAGACAACTGTGACACTGAATAACATAGTCAAACTTTGGAAATGCATTTCTATCATCAGTCTCTACCAGTACTGATAACAGTATGGATCAAAAGGTTCCACCACTGTGTTCCTTAACTTTCTTGTCACTGTGATAAAGCCCCTGACATAAAGAACTTACACGAGGGATGACTGACTTACTACAAGTCATGATTTTAGAAGTTTCAGCCTCTTGTATATGGCAGGCAGGGTATGGAGGAGCACAGCTGTTTAATTTATGGCAACCTATAAGCATACCTGAGACAGGAAAGAGCCAGGGTGAATATTCTCTAGAAGGAGGAAGTGGGTCACCTCCTTCTGATTCCCAGTTTCCATCACATCTCACTGACCCGTTCAAATTTTGAATCCATCAATGGGTTAAATGCCTGATTATGTCATAGCTTTTTTATTCTATTCACTCCCTGGAAGTATCTGCATATATATGTATCTTTTTAGATGTCTCTGAAGCCAAGTATGTTGACAATTATGATCAACAGTCATGACCAGAAACACTGTAGGGTAGAAGGAGAAGAAAGCTTAACTTTAGCTCTTTTGTTCTAAGTACAATGTGTAGAAGGACTTGTAACAGTGTGGCATGGCCATTACTCTCCTTGGTGCTGCCCGGTGAGGACATAGGAATCATCAAGCTCTCAGATGCCTGTTTCTGCTTTCCCTATCATAAAAGCCCAAGTCCATCAAGCTATGATATGACCAGTTCATTCCAGTAAATGCTGAGAGTCAACAGGTATGGGATCTAAAGAGTCTCACTCGACATCAACCTCTAGAAAGAAGACGGAGACTGCTTTAGAGAACTGTAGCCCTGATGTAGCTAAGGTCGCAATGACTACAAATGGTACTAGGTTAGACCAGGAAAAGAATCACTTAACGTCCAATCTGTAGAATTATGAAAAAGAATGAACTGTTATTATCCGATATCACTTAAACTTTGCTGTCTTTTGTTATACTGTAAGTAATACAAAGGAAGTGTATATCTTGCATTATAATGCAAACTAAATAATATCATGTATAATATAACATTAAAAGCCTTAAGAAATCAGGGGCATAAATTATTATATATGGGAAATATCAGGCTTTCCACAATTGAGTGAGTTACTCAAGGGAATGAGGCTTTGAATTGTGAGAAAAATGGTACAAAATTTAGTCTAAGAGAACTTCTGATACACCTTACTTGGCCCCACCATCCAGTGTGAGACCCCAATAAGTTGTAGCTTACAGCTTATCTGTAAAATAAAGCAGTGGCGGCATTTACCTGACAGAGCCACAGTAAGAAAGGATGGAGATTAAAGCATGCTTGACAGTCAGCGTGGTGCCTAGAGCATAGTAATCCCTTTAGAAGGCTGTAGGGATGTTAGCGAAACTTCCCACAGTTCTTTCCCATTGAGTAGCGATTCCACAGTCCCTGGGGCTAACCTCAGGGTTCACTTCCTTTGAAGTTGGGGCCATAAACAAGTTTAAGAGCTTAGGATGTTTTTAAGTCAAGGAGATGCCACCACTGGAAGGTGAGTTTACAGCATGCTACATAGGGTCAGTGACTAGAGGTGTCAGCACACAGACACTTGTTGTAGAGAATAAATGGCTATTAATATTTATTATTAATCTATAAAATTATTATGGCAGTATTGTGTGTCATGCCAGTTGCTCTATCCATTCCTATCTTTGCTACTTCCCTTCCAAAATAATATAAATACTTGCATATGCTTTCCATCTGGGCCGCTTCTCTCCACGCTGATCCTCATAGTTAACCCCTCCCGGCCCACGTGGTTCTTTGTTACCTGTCCCATGGCTCCCATGACGACTCTGACTCTCCTTCCTCCTCTCCTGCTCTCTGACTCTCTCCTCCCCCTCTTCCCGTGATCTTTATCTCTCCTCCAAACCCACAAACCTTGGCCACGCCTACCTCATTTCTGCCCTGCCCAGGTGTGTAGGCACCTTTATTTAGCCTACCAGGGATAATTTTGGAGGCAAGGTTACAAAGTATCATTTTTGGTATACATGAGAGACAGCACCAGCCCATGCCATAACAGACATGACAATGAGGCTTTCTAGAGTGTACCCATGACCTGAGTTGGGGCAAAAAACAGCAGAATAAGAAATGATGTTGAACTCAGGTAAAGTCATCTATGGCTATCAACACTGTGGTTTATTTGAGGTTGTTGGCACCATGCTGCCTTTTCAGTAATATTTCTGTGAGGCCTACATAGTAGAAGAAGAAAACTGACCAGCCACAAGTTGTCCTCTGGCCGCCAATTATATGCCATGGCATACATGCATGGAACATACACAGACACATGTACATACATATGTACATACATACCTACATACATACATACATACATACTTAATAGTTTTCAAAAGCAAGTGTTTCCTTTGGTAAAAAAATTACCCACTAGCTTTTAGAGCACAAGAGCCAAGTCTCTTTTTCAATTACAGCAAGTAGCATTCTCATGGCCTCCATGAACCTTATTAGAGACAAGCTGGGTTGAACAGGTGCTGTGTCCACTAGGAAGTCATTGATATTTTGGCAAAGTTACCTGTGTATTTCAATTACAAAGAGAAGGATGATAACTAATAAAGCTACTCTGAAACCTGATCTTAATGTCAGTAAATGGAAGTGTTTGAAAGTAGTAGTCGGTTTCTGCTCTGAGACATTGACTTGATCGTAGTGACATCTCTTTGCACATAATGGACAAACAGGGATTTGCCCTGCACTGGTTTGGTGGAGTGTTTTAAGAACACAGTAAAATTCAAAGAGATAGTCTTTCCTACCTACTAACAAAATGAACTGCTTCTCCACTGAAACACACACAAGGCAGCTGAATAGATGTCTGGAATCAAAGCAATTTTTATCATCATTCATATTTCAAAGAATTCTATTATATGTAAGGCAATGTATATGTCTGAAGGCAATCAGACAGATATCAAAATATTCAAATGAAATTATACAATTATATCCTATCTCAATATTCACAACACAAATCCACTTGACTCACAGAGTAAATACACTTTACCACCGCCCCCACCTCTATTCTTTCTGTTTTCCCTCTATTTCATATTCCACCAAGTCCAACAACCAGAAAAAAGTTACTGAAAACTTATACATTCATTTCTGTACTGTGGTTTCCTGATATCTCTAAGTTGGGTTCTTCATTCTCACTAAGTATTTGTGAGGAGTTGGCCATGCGTTCAAGCCCTTCCTCTGGCTACAAAGGAGGTGTGTACATAAAGACCAATAATACTGACGTCCTTTGAGGGTAGAGGGAATATGTCTTTCAAGTCTACAGTTGCCTGGAACTACTGGTCATTCACTGCCCAAAGCTTCCCCCATCAGAAGAGTAAACAGAAATCTGGAATCACCCATGCTCTTTTCATCCAGCAATGTAACATGATATACAATGAGATCTTCTCAGAGTGAAAGCTACACTTTTCTAAACAGCACAGTAATGTCACATTGAGGCAGAACAGAACAGGATAGTGAGGTGTGGAAGGCACTGCACAAAGCCTTCTAAATCGCATATGAAAAATAGCCTGGAACAACCCCATTCCTCCAGCCCCACCATCCCTACCCTACCAGTCACAATGCAAATTAAATCTGTCCACTGGCACAGGCACAAAGACTCTCCAGACTACCTGAAGGAGACTCATTATAAGATTAAAACATACATTTCTCGCTAGAGATTCAAGATGCTAGTGAGACATACCACAAATTAACTTATATGTAGAAACACATGTAACAGACAGAGTATGCACAAAAAGTTCATGTTATGCAAATGAGACACAGGTCTTTGTAAACTGGAGCAATCTAAGCTATTGAACTCACTGGCCCTTTTCTTAATTTTTTGTTTTGTTTTGTGTGCAACTCTCCACATACAGGACATGCAAATTTGAAGCCCCCATGGGCCCCACTCAACTCCAATATCAGCCAAAAGCCACATGATAACGGTTGTACCTTGAAAATAGCTCATGCTCCTCAGTGTGCTCAGCCTGTAGCACCTATATAGAAGTGAATACAGAATAGATAAAATATTTTTACATCAGAGAATCCAAAGTGTATTCTATATTATATATCTATTAATTCAATAGAAAGCATAGAAAATAGTTTCTCCTAAAGATCAGAATATGAGAGATTGCCACTATCTGTGTCACCCTTAAAAGACTGTTTTTGTTGCAAAATCAATTCTCTAATGTATACATGGATGATTCTCAATAGAGACAACTGGAAAGGTTGAAACAAACAACATTGTGGGCTTTGAATAGAAATTGGATGGTGCCTGTGACTCAGTAAAATTACATTGTAACGCAATTTGCTCATAATCATACACAAACAAGTCTGTATTTCTCTGATGTTCGTTGACTGAGAGCCAGAAAGGCAAGTCCTACATTAGGCAGATGAAAGTCTATCTGGAAACAAACACTCGTTAAAAAGTAATCTACTAATAGAACAAATTATCGACTAATATTGAGTTACCAACTGGGATATCTCTCCAAAGACAGGCCAGTGGTACCAAATAGTGTATGGGCTGGGGCCCCTGGTACCATAGTTTTGAGACAGCAAATCATGAGATGCAAGATGGACAGTGTTGGTAGGACAATAACATCATGTTGTCATTTCCATTAGTTAAAGGCTCTGAGATGAAGCCAACGTCATACAAGTGACTAGGCACCATGTTAACATACTAATATCTGTACAATCTAGAAGAAAACCCACCTGAGTTTTAGGATTTAGGGTAAGGAGATTGGAAGCCATCAGGGAACGGTATAAAGAGGACTTGAGGGAAAAGAAGTGGCCAGCTGCTATGCTAATATTTAAGTCTCATAAAGAGTGAAATGTATAATTAAGTGATGCTTCACTAACTCATGGGAGAGACTAGATCTCGGATAAGGGCAGCAACAATGGAACTGTGCTGAAGTTCAATAGGTAAGGACTGCGAAGTCAATGCAGGCTCAGTACTTAAGAGTTCTTGTGTTTATATAAGAACCTGAATTAAAGTCCCCTGCACCCATGAAAATGCTTAACTGCCTATGCCTGGAACCCCGACAGGCAGGTGGTGGCAGGCACGCAGATCCAGGGTGCTTCGCATTCAGGGAGAGACTCTTTCTCAAGGGAGTAAGAAGGGAAGAAAGCTCACTGCAGTGTATGTCACTACTGCATCAGACAGCTGAGCTGAGCTCCCGAGCCTTCCAATTGGTCTGTAGACATGCTCCTCAGCTCAAACAAATCCTGCTATGACCTGACCTTAGAACTGAACCTAACTACTGCTTGGAAGGCAAGCATTATTGCTGGATACTGCTTTATCTAGTGGACAACTTGTCCTAAATTATGTGTGGCTTTTGCCAGCACCAATTTAAAATTTAAAAAAAAAAAATGTAGTTTCCAAATCCCCCATCATTCAAAAGCATAAATACAGCTGCCATTTTGAAAGACCTCTAAGCATATTTTCAAGGCTGTTTAAATCTGTTTTCCACGCTGTAATCATAATTAGCCCCAAAGAAATGCAATTTTCTTTGTTATTGCTCAGTTGACTTTGTCTCAGCTGATGATTTTGATTATTATAGAACTTAATGTTATTAATTTATTAGCAAAAATAATTAGAATAACTGTTTTAGCATAAATTAGTTTAGTTAGACTTTAGTCGTGTCTATACATAACAATTATTTTACTGGTATTTTTCTTGACAGAATTCTCATGTAAAACTACATACTTTCAGTGTTACCATATATATTTAATAGATTCAGACTTGTTTCATTTCAACTGGGTTCTCTGTATACTATGATTTTTACTTAACAAAACCCTTTCTCTGCATCAATTGTGGTGTTGTTTGCTTAGATCTGCCTTTCTTGCTCATTCCGAATTTTTATATTATTGATGTGTAAATGTTTCAGAGCAAATATTTTCATGAATAATATGCTTTTGCTTCTACTAGTAATTTTTCAATCATAATCACATTTCTATCTTTCTCATAATTATTTTTTTATCCTTTATAATAATATTGTATAGTTTGCCAAATTTAAATGTTGGGCTTCGTAGAATTCTTTAATTTCCTGTTACTCTTGTGGAGAAAATACATTTTTTTTTCAATTAGTAAGAAATTTATCACAAAAGTATTCTTCTCATGTGGCAAGACATTCCAGAGTATAACTGGCACATTTCTAAATGAAGTCTGTTATACAAGTGATTATTAAATTTTAAAGTGAATACAAATGCCCCCAGGAATCCTATGAAGATGAAGGTTCTGGTCACTCTCTGTGCTGTGGATGCAACTGTACTTCCAACGCATTCCCAAGTAATGCAATGTTACTTGTGACCACTTTTCAAACAGCAAAGCTGATACGTGGGTGCCTGGTCTGTTCTATATTTCTATTACCCAACACATTTTGTGGAAACCATTTTAAATGCCATTTGCAAACCCAAAGCTTCAGGATTTGGGAATTCGTGTGTTAAATTTCTATTTTAAAAAATTGTCAACTGATTTAAAAGGAAATACAATCAGAAATTAGAAGTGTGAACTTTATATACATCACTGTCCTGAATGGCATTGGCTATCACCTGATACACAGACTAGAGTCACCTGAAAAGAATCACAGTTGAGTGTTTCTAATGGGTAGATCTGTGGATAATGTCTTGATGGACTTTAGTTGATGTAGGAAGGCTCAGCCCACTGTGGGTGGCGCCATTTCCTAGGCCTGTGGTCCTCGGTTATATAAGAAAGCTTTAGTAGATGTAAGGCTGTGAGCAAGAGAGCAAGCAATGTTCATTCATTGCTTCTGTTTCAAGTTTTGGCCCTAAGTTCCTGCCCTGACTTTCTTCAACAATGTACTGTGTCCTGGTTATTTTTTTGTTGCTGTGATCAAACATTCTGACCAAGGCAACTCATGGGAGAGTTTATCTTGGTTTACAGTTCCAGGAGGATGAGTCCAACATAGTAGGGATGCAACGGTAACACATTCCAGGATGGATGGCATAGAACAGTAAGTTGAGACAAGCAGGAAGCAGAGAAAGCAAATTGGAAGTGATAGACCTTTAATCTTAATGTCACCTCCAGTGATGTACTTCCTCCAGCAAGGCCACACCACCTCAACCTTCCAAAACGACACTACCAACTGGGGACCAAGGGTTCAAATACCCAAGACTAAAGGGGGCGGCTTTTCATTTAAACCACTATAAACTATGACCTGGAAGTGTAGGAAATAAAAATGAAATAAATATATATGTGAAATAAGCCCTTTCCTGTCCTAAGGTGCTTTTGGTCTAAATGTTTTATCACAGAAACAGAATGAAAATAGAACAATCATCATCTTAAATATTTAACTTATTTTTAAAGTGGCTCACCACAAAAATATATGCATAAGTATATGCATCTATATGGATATTTATTCTAAATGGATATATGTATATAAGCAACGTTTGGTATTTTTAAATCTAGAGTTTTAATTTTAGAGTAAAAGTACCATTTTGGGGTAAAAAGGGTAGAACTATAAATTATGCACACATTACAACTAGTTATAAGTATATTTTTATTCCATAGCCTCTTAATTTAATAAAACCACTGTTTTTATCACCACATGGTACTTTACTTACTGCAATGTTTATTTATAAATTCTCTGTACCACAGAGATGTATTTACTCATATTTAATGTGGATATATTTAAATTTATAATCTAATATATAATTATAATATTGACAAATGTTATATTATACCTTTAAAGAATGGTTCCAAATCTATTAATTGAGATTTCAGAGATGGAATTATTATTAACTTTACCTTCATTCACTTTCTACTTGAAGAATTTGTAAAAAAAAAAAAAAAAAAAAAAAAAAAAAAAAAAAAAAAATTGATTGGGAAAATGGCATTATTTCCATCCTTGTAAAGTTATTCAAATAAAACTATCATAGGTTTTGCTTGACTTCTAGTATGGTCTCAGGGAACGGTGAAGCCAGTAAATAAATAAATTAATTTAAATAAATCATCACATTTAAATGGAAAGTCATGCTTTCGTACAGATAACCACACACTGATGTTTATAGCTATACAATTCACAATAGCCAAGTTATATAATCAGCCTGGAAGCCCATCAGCAAACGAACAGATACAGAAAATGTGTTAGTATACACAAGGGAGATCTCCGAAAAACAGAGCTTCTTTGTTCAGTCATAAAGAAGAAAAAGAATACATCATTTTCAAGAACATGTACAAAACTGGCAATAATGTTAAGTAAAATAAGTCAACCCAGAAAGAAAAATACTGTGCATTTTTCTCATATATATATATATATATACACACACACACACATATATATATATATATATATATATATATATATATATATATTAAAGCATGAAAAGTAGAGGAATTATTTGAGAAGAGGAGGGGAACAAATAGAAGGTAATGGGGATGCCTAACGGAGATAAATACAATAAAACAGAATGCATACACGTATGAAAGTGTCTTCTTGAGAGCCCATTAATTTTTATGATAATAATGAAAAATTAAATGGTGGCGACCATAAGGACCGTTAAGAGTAAAAGCCAGACGAACACTGAGGATAAAGTGGGAGTCAGAGAGAAGGATCTCTGGGGTTTGCTGGCCAGTGAATCTAGCCAATACGGCAAGCTCCGGGTTCAATAAGAGACCTGGATCAAAATATAATGCGGAAAATATGAGAAACACACATATAAATGTCAACCTCTGGTTTTCATAGGGTCTGTGTAGGTAGATCACACATGTACACACACACACACACACACACACACACACAGGAGGAAAAAAGAATCTATAGCAATCCTATTGAAATAAAGGGCAACACTCAGCTTGAATTTCCAAAGTCAAAAATTGGCTGCGGTGGCACAAGCTATGTCGCCTTACAAATTCAAAGTGCGTGTACTACATCAAGCTAATGTAATAGAATTATCCCTAAGTAATACATCTGTGCTGCCTCTCACATTGAGAAAACCTTTGACCCTGATACCTAGGAATGAGACCTTCAGCAGAAACAGGTGGTCCTCAACTTGTCGCTATCTCTATCAACCTTATCAATGACTGTATTGCCTGCTCATGGAAGCAACTCTTTATTACTTCTTACTTAGACCGTGTTTCTCCTACGACTTATTTTTGAAACTTATTAGTACTCCCCAACTCACTGTATATAGGACAACCAAAATAAGAGAGATGGATCTGCAATTGTAAGTGGGGAAACACCCAAAGGGTATACTGCATTATTCTGTCCAGCGTGGCTGTGTAGGATTTAAGTATTAGCCACATAAGCCATAATAACGCATCATCTTTTTGCTTTTCCATGTAGTAGAAGAAGTGAGTGGAGGTCAGGAGAGGTTTTTTTTTTCTCGAGGCCTCAGAATTGTTATTGTGGCTATTACTTTAAAATAAGTAATCAAAATATTGGGCATGTTCCTTACGGAAACAGCATGGATAGCCTGAGGCAGAAGAATATTAGGAGAAAGCACCAGATGCTAGAAAGAGTTGTTATATGAGAAGAAGAAGGTGGAGGTAGGATCAGAAAATATTTCAGAGAGAACCTTCCCCACGGAAATCAACCTTCCCCTTAAAGAGTGCATATCCTGGATATTTCCCATTGTGGAAAAAGTTGCATTCCACATTTTTCTCATTTTACGTATTCATTTTTTTTTTTTTAGTTACTCTAACATTTTAGCAAAATTGCCTACACCCGTGAAGACATGCACAAGGATGTGTCAAACAGCAACAGAAGGCTGCTGTAGTGTTCTAATACCTTAGAATAGATCCCAAATTCTACCATACATAGAGATCCAAGTACGATCAAGAAGGGCAGGACATGTGGCCCTAAGTAGAAACAATTCCATAAATAACATAAAATGAACATAAAATGAACCTTTCCCCCAGTGAATGTAAGAAGAGATGACAAAATAGAATACATAGAAAGACACATGCACATGTATGTATGTATGTATGTATGTATGTATATGCATGAAAGAATATGTATATGCAAAAAAGGGTTTTAAATTTTATTTGTAATGGATTAAAAGCTTCTGGGGTCTTTATCTTTTCCTTGCAAAGTTTATGAAGGTTAAAAAGCCTGCATTTTCCTGACACCTACATAGCCAAATGAGTGGCACTGTGTGCTCAAGTTCTGACACTATAAGCATTCTAGTAGTCCTTCTCATTGCCAGTTTAAATGCACACCCTTGTTTAGATGGCTGGGATTTATCTTGGTAGATAAGGTGCATTGAATAATGTCAATACACAGCTTGTTAGAGCTGACAACGGGTGCTCAGAAAGTGTCACACAGAAGCAGAGCTCAGCCAGCGCCAGGTTGTTTAAAGCTGAAGTGCGGTAAATTGGGCATGTCTAAAATGGAACTGTCAAGCTTAGAAGGTTTAGCATTGAATCTTTTCCTGCAGATCCCCAAAACACTAATGTATTAAAGTACTGGCACTCCCATGGGTTAGAAGTACCTGAAAATGCCCCATGAGATAAGAATCAAGAATTATCACAAGATCAGTTATTTCCTTCTTCAAATGCCCCCACATGATTTCAAGCAGGGTTTCCGTCCATGGTTTCATTCGAAAAAAGTAAAGATGCCTGACTGAGCACTGTGTTAGCAGTCACAGACTATATCTAAGCTTAAACTAATCCATCAGTGGACACTGATACCACACATGATGATGCCCAGGAAAGATAAGTAGAACATTACCACAAATGCTATATGTGAACTGAATGAATTTCTAATGTGCTACTTACTGTCTCTCTGTGTGCTCTCTCTATTTGGGGTCATGTACAGCACGACTAATATTATAGTGCTATAGAACTGATTATATTATTATTAATTATTAAATTATTATCAATCCATATGGAAAGATTTGCTGTAAAACTAAATTCACCTTTCTAATGAAAGAAGAATGGCGAGCGAAAGGCATATGTCAAAGTTAACTCACTGCAGGGTTGCAGGGAATAGCAAGAGTTCAAGGGTCAGAATCAGGAGAATTTCTGTGAGACGAGGGCAGACAGGAAAGGGAAGTCCTTCATGCCTGACTCAAATAGAAGCAGTGAGTAGATATGAAACTGCTAAGGGTGTAAGACCAAGTCAGATATGACGAATCCATGAAGACAAAACACAGAATTGACTGACAATTATAGGAAAGGTTCTGGTGTCGAGAGAACCACATTACGAAAGTAGACAAAGTACAGGCGTGCTACGTGCCACAAAACATTTAAGAATTTACCTAATTTGTAACTGTATAAAATATAGATTATCTGTAGGTAACTGTAAACATTTATGACTTCTCTTCTTTGTCCAGTGTCAGACATGCCTAACATGGGAGCTCTTCAAAGCAAGTGAGTTGGAAATCTTATGCTGTGTCTCAATAATATACTCCCACGCTCCCTGTGAGCTCCCAAGATAGATATATCCCAGTCCTTGAAATCTAGAGACACATTAAATAGCAAGTCAAGAAGTGTTTTACATATGTGGTAAATTTAAAACAAAGGATCTTGAATTGGGGAATCTGTGGTTTGAGTGATAACCGTCCAATAAAGTCTCATGTGTTTAAGCACTTGATTCTCAACTGGGGATACTGTTTGGGAGCCTTTAAGAGGTGGAGCCTTGTTGAAGTAAGTGGGTCATTGAAGGTTGGTCTGTGTCTTTAGAGCCTAGACCCAACTCATGTGCACTCTCTTCTTTATCACCATGGAAACGGTGTACCACTAGCCTCCCCTCCCTGGCACGATACCTTCCCAGACATAATGGGAGCCATATGCCAAATAAATCTTTCTTCCCTTAAGTTGATAGAATGAGGGAGAGATGGGAAAGGTTTTATGATGGCTTTGACAAGGGATATGCAAGCAGTCTTTGAGAGATGAGAAAGCCAGAATATTGATTCTCCAGGTTTGAGAGAAAGTGAGGCCATGCCAGGAACTTGATTATAGGTCAGTGACTTAATCACTTGTGACTGACTTCCAAAACTGAGAACTAATAAGTGTCTTGTCCTTGTGGTGATGTGTTTTAGCAACAATAAGAAACTAATAAAGCACACAGGCTAAGAGCAGTATTATCAGTTGAATGGAGTGTGTTCACAGAAGAGTCAAAAGCAAAATTTCTGCTCCTTCCCCAGACCACAGATTCTTATCTTGTTTTGATTTTTCTAGAAGTTGAAAAATGAGAGCATTTTTGTTTGTTTATGTAACAGAGAGGGAGTTTCTGGGGACACTCTTAAAGTAGTGTCAGCTCTCTTCGAGAGCTTTAGGTTTGCAGAGTCTCTTGCTAAAAATCTAAGAAATCGATTAGAAATGTGCCTTAGGAGTTTTATTTGTTCAGTGCTATCCATTCATTTAGTTTTGAGACTGAGTTACACTATCTAGCTGAAGCTAACCTAAAACTCTGTTGATCAGGCTGACTTTGAACTCAATGGGATCTGCCTTCTTTCTCCTCCAATGATCTGGGATGAAGGGTATGTGACACCACATCTGGGTTTGTTTTGAAGTTTTAAGGCCTAAGAACTATGACCAAAAAAGGTATAAGAAAAAGTAAACAAACTTTTATGGCTGAGCACCACGATGCTAGATGTGAGAAATGGTATCTAAGTTTTTAAGTATTAGTAATGTGAAATGGCATTTCTAAAACAGAAATACTGCTAATTTTTCCACCATTTATTTATTTAATCACTTTACATCTTGATCCCAGCCTCCACCATCCTCTCCTTCCAGCCTTATCCCCATTCTCCCCTCGCCTTCCTCCCAGAGAAGGGAAGGCCCCCAAATGGTACCAATCCACCTTGGTATCTCAAGTCACTGCAAGACTAAGCACATCCTCTTCCCACCAGGGACTAACAAGGCAGCCTAGCTAGGGGAAAGCGACCCAGCGGTAGGTAGCAGATTCAGAGACAGCCCCTACTCCTATTGTCAGGGGACCCACATGATGACCAAACTGCACATTTGTTACATATATATGGGGGTCTAAGTTGTGTCCACACAAGCTCTTTGGTTGATGATTCAGTCTCTGTGAGCCCTTTCTGGCACCAGGTTAGATTACTCTGTAGGTCTTCTTGTAGTGTTCTTGACCCCTACAGCTCCCTTAATTCTTCCTCCCACTTTCCCACACAATCCCTAAGCTCTGCTTGTTGCATGGCCTTGGGTCTCCGAATCTGTCTCCATCAGCTTCTGGATGAAGCCTCTCAGAAGACGATTATGTTAGACTCCCGTCTGCAAGCATAACAGAGCAGCATTAATAGTGACAGTAGTCTGTCTTCTCCCGTGGGGTGGGTCTCAAGCTGGGCCAGTCATTAGTTTGCCATTCTCTCAGTCTCTGTTCCATCTTTGTCCTTACACTTCTTGTAGACGAGACATATTTTAGGTGGAATAGTTTATGTGTGGGTTGGTGTTCCCCCTCCATCCACTGGGAGCCCCATCTGGCTACACAAGGTACCTACTTTATGCTCCTTAACACCCATTGCTTGGAGTCTCAGCTAGGGTCACCCCTATAAGCCCCCAGGAGCCTCCCCTGTCCCAGAGATACACCCCCGAAGGATTTCAGTTCTATCTCCCAGTTCTTCTCCTTACCTGCCCTCCTCCTCTCTCCACCCACCCCATCCTTACTCAATTATCCTCCTCACCCCATCTCCAACCCAGTTCCCTCCTTCCATCTACTTCGGATATCTATTGCATTTCCGGTCTGAGTGAGATTCAAGCATCTTCCCTTTGGCTTCGTTGAGTCTGTGGGTTGAGCATTTTTTAAGTCTAAATGGCAAACTGGTGACATCTGAGAATGAACTGTATCCAAGTCCCCTTGTGTTTCTAAGGCTCTTATTCTCAGTAAGAAGAATTCTGGTCTTCTAGCCTTGACACAACCCCTCCCATGTAAAGAAAAAGCAGGTCTCGCTTAATCCTGAGAAAATAGTTTATATGTCAGTTTTAGTTTTCAGCTAAATAGAGGCATTTTTATGTGTTAATAGAAAGAGCAATGAGTAGTTGGACATCAACTCTCTAAAACAAGCAAGGAGAGATTTACAAAGGTGCTACATTGGGCTACAGATGGGTTTCTCCATGTGTGATAGAGGAGGCAGAATAATGAAAACTGACTTGGAATGACTGAATTTCTTTTAATGGGCTCTTTGTGTTTTTCCTAGCATACACAATTTTGACTGAAGGAGGCCACTGCTCTTCTACATGGAGGTATAATCTCCCTTTCCAGTTACTGTAATATTATCCCCTCTTCTCCCACTGCAGCACACAGAAACACACACTGAAACACACACACACACGCACACACAAATGCACAGAAATTGAGCATTCCTGTTACTTCACGGCCCTTCAGAAGTATCTCTGGACTTACTACATCATTAACTGACTTGACACAATCAGTAGTTGATTTGTGACGTGTTTCAAGTCCAGATGTGAGAAGTTGGATATGGCCGGAAATCACATTGGTGTGACAAATATAAAGCACCAAAATTTTCATACTCTGACAATGTGTCTGAACTACCACCATGTCTAACTCCCATTACATCATCATAGAGTGGTGGATGAACAGTGCAGTAAAATGAAGGCAATAAAGAAACTAAGACATGGTTTCACAAATGTCAGTAATTCTTAAGATGTTGTCATCATTTGAACCACAGTCACACACCGCTTACACAATTATTCATTTGTATGTTTCAATTTCACTGTTTTTACTTGATTTCATCCTTGAAAAAAAATACTATCCAAATAGCAGAGATTTAAGGGGCAAATTATATTTTCTATGGTATTTAAAATATAACTATAATTGATGTAATAATAAAGTTTGTCCATGCAATCTAAAATCATCTCAAGTGCTGTCTTATCAGTCATATTCTGGGAAATGCTCAGAGAAAATAAATCTCAGCTTAGAGCTTCAAAGTTTTCAGATTAGGTCCAAAATCACTCAGCTGCTATGTATGAAAGGTTGAGAGATAAGGGTAAATTCTGATTCACCTTTCTCATGTAAACAGGCCAATGTTTTGTCTACTTTTCTACATCCTCCTTTCTAGCATATTTGATTCAAGTTCTGGCAGCTGTTAGAAGAAACCTTAAAAAGAGAAGAGAGAGGAGGAAAAAACGAAAATCAAAACACAAATCTGACCAGCAAAATAGGAACCAGCTTGGTTGTCTGCTGTTCTCTTTTTTTGTGAGCTGAAAGGCTAATATCAAAATATTGTGGTTTTTAAAACATCATAATGATGGGATCTTGAATCATGTTTGGCATCACTGTGGGCTTCTGCCTTTGTCTCTCTTTTTATCTCTGTAATATACCATAATTATGTCTTCTGTGAGGGTCAATTATCTTTGAACTAGAAAACAAATTGTCATCATTACCTCCGATTATCCTGCCCTTTTCTTTGATCGTATTTTGTGCAACCCAAAATGTTGTGTCCATTCAGCCTTTCTCTCCCATCTTTGCCTTGCTGGTAGAGTTGAAATTCTAAAGAAGATCATTTCCCTTCTGTCTCCGAGGTTATCTCTCCCCTTTGTTCCCCTCTTCCAATTCTCTCCGGCCGCACATTACCAAAATATGTCCAAATGATCTCATTACCAACGCAACTCTTCGCAAACATGGTCCTTCAGTCACAGTTCCCCTTTATTATTTTTTTTCTTTCCCACTCTGACTACATTTACAAAACCCAAAAGGGTTGCATGCAAAGACTCATTCAAACTGCATTAATGCATTAGAAAGCCACTGCACCCTAGGGTCAATACTCTCAAGATGGATGAACCCTGAGACCCCTGTGACACCGAAAATTAACGAGGCCTGTTCGACCAGTGATGGATGGATTTTAAAGAGCCTCACGACTGTGGTTACAGAATCCAGTGAAATTAGTATTTCTTTTGGTTGAAATAAAGAAAAAAGATAAGAGGTTGAAAAAAATAATACTCAAGAAATTGAAATGCAAAGATTTTCATATTTAGCTTTTCCAGGCAGGTATCAAGAAAACTGAGGCAAGATAATACAGTTGGGAAACTCGGGTATTGGACGGGACAATCTTCCTGGCTTCAGGGAATCAGACAGGATGATGACATTTCTAGGCCCATGTTGACATACTGAGTTCCCAATAATCCCCGTAACAAATTGGAAGAACATTCTTAATGCCAGAGAATGGATGTTTGCTATTCAAATGTGCTATACTGCCTAGCAGAAGTGGAAAGCATGGTTTACAGCAGCAATTTCTTCTAAGTCACACTGGCAGAAGCCCTGTATAAATCAAAAACGTCACTCTTACCCCCTCTCACTGTCCCTTCTGCATTTTATGAGGAGCTTTGCTTCCAATGATTATTCTCTGTCTCTCATCGCCCTAAATCTATACTGAGGGGAGAAATAAAATGTAAAACTATGTCCTCTGCAGCATCTACTCAGGAAAACAGGTAAAACTTGACATATTGCAAGCCCAGGGAACAGAGGGACCCTTCTAGGAATTCATTCAGTGTGACTGCTAGGTTAAGGCAAAGAATGGAAGGACTGACGCTGGAACAAAATTGAGGCATATATTATAGTTTAGAACACAGCATATATGTTCAAAATCCTCATTTAAAGATTGAACCTATGATTGTTGGAAGAGCACATGGGTGGTGTCAGAAGAACCAGGCTAGAATTTTCACACCGTTACCAACTCCAAGGTCTTATTATTTCTATGGTATGGTGGTATTTGCTTCACCTACGTTGTAGGCCTCCCAATGGGTGATCTGAAACCATGGACGCAAGGATGGCTGACAACAGCACATCTTATAAGTATTGGACACTCATAAACAGCATGGTCTGCCTTTTCTTCTCTGAGCAGAAGAATGAGCAAAACCCTGCTATGCATCACATACATGGGACATTCAGCAGGAGTTCTCACCCACCTTCCCTTTACACCTTACAGCATCCTTACAGGCATTACGTATTATGTTAATGTCTTGATTTTGGAGCTAAAGAGAACTCTGAGAAGGTTAGTAATGTAAAATATTCTTATGTAGGTCAGCTTTTTTGTTGTTGTTGTTGTTGTTGTTTCTCTGCTTTATAAATATCAGGAGCTAGACCTTATCCTAGAGTGCAGAAGTTAAACAGATCAGAAGGCAAAGCTAACACAACACCATGTGTTTATAAAGTTTCCATGAGACCAGAGCAACACCCACCCATGGTTGGTTCTAGAACTGCTACAGGGCCAAAACGCTAAGGTTGAATAGGTGGTAATGAAGACTGAGCTGGCTGGTTTTGTGGTTGTTTGTTTGTCCATTTGACACAAGCTAGAGTCATCCAAGAGGAAAGCAGTTGGATAAACTAATACATCTTCCCTCTTTGATTCCCCAAGGTTGATGTCTTTGGCTATGGCAAATAGAGACCCTGCTTTTACTTTGTAGCAGGCCGTTTGATTTGGCTAAACAAAATGTGATTTTTAAAGTACGAAAGAAAACTGGCAGCATTCATCTTTCTCTAGTGATAATACCAAGCATAAACCAGCATAAAAGGCCCTGTGAAGATCATGTTTCCATCATACCTGTTTTCTCCCCTGTAAACACTCAGAACATTTATGAGCTCGGGTTAAGGGTTCAACAAACAGTTTGAACAGCTAAAAATTTGCATTACATCATAATGAATAAATTCCTTTGCTAGCAGCATTTTCTAGCCAAGGGAGATAACTACTTGAGAAGAAAGCTAGCATTAAGTCTCTTGATTCTGACTCAACATAGAAATTCTGCCAGATCTGAAACTTCAAAGCTCAATATGTTAATGAGTTCACAGTGGCTCTGGAGAGCCCTTTCAGGCCAAAGAAAAGAGCTATCAAAGCACTTCTTTCTTAAAGTGAAAATTGATGCTTTTGCAGGGTCAAATGTAATAATGTTAATACATTGGGAAACATAAGAGGGACCATCCAAAGAAGAAATAATCTAATAACAAGCTTAGATGGTTTTGGTGTCCCTTGTTTTTGTAGTCTGATTCAGGAAGTAATTTACTTTCAGATAACCAAAATATATTTATAGATATTAGGGGATTATTGATATAGCTAGAAAGGCCCAGTGTCGGAATCACAGCCGCTTTTCTGGGGGAAAAAAAGCAGTGAAATTAATCTATGAAAAATTCTACCTTAAGTATTAGCACTTGAGCCAAATCTATTTTTATTAAGGAGCAAGGATGTGAATCACATGGGAGGGGACAACTCAGATGGCCACTCAAGTTCAGTTCTTCCTCCAAGAGGGTTTTCACTACATGTTTCAGAACCTGCTGGGTCAGGAAAATATCTCCAAAGCTCTATTCAGTGATGGAAGTGAGTCAGTAGCTTCCTTGAGTTTCTGTTATGTAGGAAACATTAGGAATCAGTTCAGAGCCTGGTTCATGATCTCAGTCTGGGAAGGAAGGTATGCTGAAACGGCTGCTACCTTGCTCTCCCTGGGCAGAAATGGACACAAACACACTGGAACTCACAAGAAAAAGGAGAGAGTAATGTCTTTGCTCAGATGTTGACAGTTACTACTTCTACCGAGGGAGAGGGGATGTGAGCTATTCAATTGCTAAAAAAATAATTATTTATATTTATAATTATATTTTATGCTCACAATAATTCTCTAAATGCATTTAGAAAACATCTGTGGATCCTCTGCTCTGAAATCTGCCTTCTTGCGACTTTAAGTAAGTCCCTGAAAATTTCTAAACCTTATGCATCCATATATAAAAATGGTGTTTGTCACATAAGGCTACTGTGAGAGCCAAGTGTAAAGAATAAAATATACTATCCAGAACAAGTAAGTAATACTAACTGAAGCTATAATCGTTATTATCTTTAAAACAAAAACAGGGTGGCAGTCAAGTACTGGTGACGCCATGCTTTTCTTCGGGAGCCAAGCATGCTTTGGTTTACTCTCATAAGCATTTATTCCCCTTCCACACAGGAGACTTTGATGAAAGGCCACATCTGCTGAGAGTGCAAGCTGGAGGTTTCTCTGCTGTTAATAAGGGTGGGAAGGTTGTTTTCATTTGTTTTGTTATTTGGCTGGAAGATCTGGAGGCGTTATGGGGTACCAGGAACAAAGCACCCAGAGTTGTTATGGAAAACTGAAAGTTTTGATGAACCTGCAAGCCAAAGGGAGATCAAATCTGTATAGCGTGAGGCTTAAAATAAGGCAATGAAGAAAAAGAGACATGCTGCAAGAAATAATGTGATGGATCAGAGAGAGTCAGTAACAAAGAGAAGTAACACTCACATTCACCTGGACCCTTTCTAGAAAGAAAATGCCTATCAGAGCTATGGATTTTGATGTTATTCTTGCCACTGACTGGAAATCCAAAGCCAAGTAAATCTGATCAGGATACACTTAGATGGGCAATGCTGTATTGTACTCACTAGAATAATCAATTAACTTAGAGAAAACTCTCAGCTGTCAGAAACAGTGTTTCTTGCATTTGTCTTAGTCAACTCAGCCAGGTGCCTTGTTCAAAGGTGAAACATCGCTTTCCTCTGGTTGAGTGGAATAACGTTTAAAGGACTTGTGAGGTGATTTTAAGCCCAGGAAAAAATGATAGAAGTTGAGGGGGGAGGGTGTGGAGAATGTGTGTGTGGTCAGCACATTCACGTGAGTGTGGCTGGTGGGAGTGACATAAGGTTATTTCAAAACTTCCATGTGAACCTGGCTGCCACCTGCAAATATTAGGCAACCACCCATTCACTCAACTGACAAAAGTTTGAATTCAAAGGCAAAATGAATTAATTGCTTCATATTAAATTGAATGCCTATTTTGGCCAAGTTGGAAGGAAAGCACAGGAAATTTTTAAGGATCATTGTATTATAAAAACCCAAGTAAGGGGTGGAAGATATTCCTTAGGGAGAAGTGCCCGTCCTACAAGCATGAGAACCTGAGCTTATCCTCCAACACCTATCTAAAGCTGGTGTGGTGGTGTATGTCTGTGTCTCTGCACTGGACGATGCCTGGCGCTTGCTGGCCAGCCAGTCAACCTGAGTCAATAAATATCCAGTTCAACAGAGATTCTGTTTTAAAAAACAAAATGATGAGCAATTGGCCTACACACACACACACAAATACATACACACAAATAAACACATATACATACCAATATGTATGCATATATATACATACAAATGGTTTTATATTAAAAGATATTTAATTATAATGGCTTATAGTAGACTATAAGTTCCATGTAGATGAAGACTTTCCCTTTATTTATTATATTATAATTTCATCATTATAGGTAACATTTTTATTGTATTTTTGCGAGCAATAAAAATAATCCATCTGGTCTTACCTTTTTTCCTTTTTATTGAAGGTTTCTTCATGCATAAAATATCCAGATTATGGTTTTCCATCCCTCTACTCCTCCCACCCCCTTCCCACCTCCCCTCACATCTGGATGAACCCTCTTCCTGTCTATCATTAGAGAAAAAAAAAAACAGGTTTTCAAAGAACAATACAAAATAATGCATAATGTAATAAGATAAAACTAAGCCCAGTGCATTGGAATAGGACAAAACAAATAAACAGAAAGAAAAAAGCCAAAGAAAAAGCAGAAACAAGATATTAACTCAGAGACCCATTCACTCACACATTCAGAAATCCTATAAAAACACTAAACTGCATATATATACACATACATACATATATATATATATATGCAAAGGAGTTGTGGAATAAAATGTAGAAGAATATACATATCACAGGATAAATTTTTTATAAAAAGAAAAGTCCTAATGTGGCATTATAAAAGAAAGAATCCCCACGAAGGTACCATTGAGTTCACACTTTCTGTAGACAATCTACTGATGAGCCTGTAGCCTGCTCTTAAAAGTAGTTTGTCTCCCTGGAGAGACTGCCTTGAATGGAGCTAAGTTTTCATTTTCATGTGATTATTGGTTGTAGATAGCTTCTTGTTTAGGCATGGGAATGTCTTCCCATTTTCCCTTTCAGCTCTACAGCCCATCTGGCACAGATCCATGAAGCCCCTTTGTATGCTGCCTCATGTATGCTGCCTCAATCTCTATGACGTCATATGTGTGTTGATCTTGTTGATTTAGAAGACCTTGTTTCTGGCCTTTCTCCATCTGCTCTGACTCTTACACTCTTTCTTCTGCAGGGTTCCCTGATCCCTGAGCAGAGGGATTTGATGGAAACACCCTGCTTAAAGCTGAGTGTTCAAAGGTCTCTCACATTCTCCACAATGTCTGGCTGTGTGGCTCTGTATTTGTTCCCATCTGCTGAAGGAGGAAGCTTCTCTGATTATGGCTGATAAAGGCAATGATCTATGAATATAGCAAAATGTCATTAAGAGTCATTTATTGCTATTTTCCCAAACAGTAGTATTTGGTGTTACCCTAGGTCCCTTGACTGCCTAGTCTCAGGTTCTTGGTCACCCAATCAGTGTCAGGTATGGATTCCATGTCAAGGAACGAGCCTTAAGTCAAATCAGATATTGGTTCATCACTCCCACAAACTCTGTGCCACCATTGCACTAGCATATCTTCCAGGCGGGACACCACTGTTGATCAAAGGGTCTATAGCTGGGTTGATTTTTACATTTCTCCTTTGTGATATGCAGAGTACTTTCCTCTACTAAAGATGAAAGAACACAGGGTTGAAGATGCCATTTAGGCACCAGATCAATGAGTTGTGTAGGAACTGCCTTCAGCAAAGGGGACTAGCTGTCAGTTCATGGTATACTCTTAGCAACAGCCTTGGTAGTTTGGGGATTCTCATGGGACACTTTGCTCAAAGTCTCAATTAAATGTAACCCATTTCCATTTCCAGTACTGGAACCTTCATTTGGTGACAAGAGCTGGCTCATTCGGACTTTGTTCTCTCCCTTTATTTGCTGATTTTATTTAGATTATATATATATATATATATATATATATATATATATATATATATATATATATATATATTCTAATGTATTGTTTCCATACTACCCTTCAAGCTGTCTCTCCCAATATTCCCTTCCTTGCTTGTCTCCTCTCCCTTTCCCTTTCCCACCTGATTCTCCCATTACATCCTAATAGAATGGGTAATAATAGCTGATTTGTGGATTTTCTTTTTCTTTCTTTCTTTTTCTTTCTTTCTTTTTCTTTGTTGAGGGCAAGGGTTCCAGACATGGTTTCTCTGTGTAGCCATAGCTCGCCTGGAACTCATTCTGTAGACCAGGCTGGTCTTGAACTCACAGAGATCCACCTGCCTCTGCCTCCTGAGTGCTGGAATTAAAAGCATGTACCACCACCACCTGATGATTTGTGGAATTTCTATTATGCAGTCATCAAGGTCTGTTTTAAGGAGAGGAAATAAAATAACTGTTTGATTATGGGAGATAAAAGGCAGTAGAAAAATTAGAAACAGAAAACAGACAATTATCTTTGAGAAGTTTTTGTATAAAGAAAAATCTCTGATAAAGGGATCAAGCTTTTTGTCTAGTGTCAACTTTTTCTTTCTTTTTTTAACTCATTAACTTTTATTTGCATAAACTAAGATTTACTTTTTTGTTCTGTGAACTCTGTTTTTAATAAAAATACAATTTCAAGTATCGCCTGTGATGGCAGCATTTTTTACCACCCACAAAATCAGTCTAATGGCATTTTCTTGGTTTCATTCTGGGGCTATTCTTTTTTCTACATATATTTTATTAATTTATTCATTGCTTAGAAATTGAAGTGATATAGGGTGCTCATTGGTTTCCACAATGAAAACCAAGTTTTCAAAGATGTAAAGGATCACACATATCCTCAAACCTGTTGATATGATGGGGAAAGGAGGAGATGAATAGGACAGAGTATTAGATCTCAGGAAAGGCCCAGTTGAGTAGGGGAGAGACATTTACATGTCAGGGTCAGAACAAGTATCGCTGCCTTTAACTCTTGGCACAATCCCAACAGGACTACAGATCCTAGTTTCCTTTATATTTAAGATCCAGGGTTTGGAACCTTTCGTAATCACTCTCTGGTTTCATAATATGTGGTCATCTGAAATTTTGGTAAGAAAAATGGAATGTGTTCTGCTGAGCTCATATGGGAGAAAGTTCAGGCTTATGTCCACCCACCATCCACATCTTACCCACCTCTATGGCTCTCATGTAAAGGGCACATAAATGAGAGCAAGCATCAAGCCTTCTGTGTTAATAGGAAAAAATATAGCACTGTATCCCCTGGTTGAGTGTAAAACACAAAATGGAACATTCACTCTTATTGCATAATTTTGACTTAGACATAATGATGAAAACAGTGGAACAGACCCATAGATTGTTTCTCTCTCTGCATGGATAACCATAAAAGCACCACTGTGAGTAACATAGTAATCATCCAGACAAGAAAACTGATGAGATGCTGACCGATCCAGAGGGGACAAATTAGAATGGATTCCATTCTATCTCAAAAGGCAATACCTTCTTAATAAATACTGGGAAACCCACCATTTTGTTTTTGTTGTCTGAGAAATATAGCCTATTTGTTAGTGGTAAACAACAGATTTTTAATGAATTGTATATCTCTTGGGTTGTGTAATGAAAACTGAATCCAAGAACAGACCTCCAAGCCATGGAGAGAGAGAGAGAGAGAGAGAGAGAGAGAGAGAGAGAGAGAGAGAGAGAGAGAGAGAGAGAGAGAGAGAGGCAGGCAGGCAGACAGACATAGAGAGAGACAGAGACACAGATAAAGAGACACAGACAGAGACAGTCTATAGGCATAATGAAACATGAAAAATACTGTAAGTAAAAATGCGCTAAAGTCAAATAACTTCCAAAATGATTTTGGTATTAGAAAAAATAATGAGACCCTGCGGTGCTTTGCTCTAACATGAGTGTAAAACTTTTATCAAGTATTCTTGCCTAGAAACTTTACTGTGGGACTGTGGCTCGGTCAGTAGAGTGCTTGTTTAGGATTCGCCCAACTCCAGGTTTGATTTCCAGTACCTCATAAACCAACATAGTAGCCCATGCCTTTAACCTCAGTGTGGGAGGTGTAGGCAGGAGGGTCAGAAGTTCAAGGGAATTCATTCTGCTTCATAGCAAGCTCAAGGACAGCCTGGGATACATGAGATCCTGTCTTGAGCATAATTTATGTAAGAAAATAAATATTTTAAAAGATTTTCAAGATGAATCAGTGATGTATCCAATGACTAGAAACAGCTCCCAAACCCACCTCTCCACATTGTCTTCAGCATCTAGACAACACTTAACTATAAAAACAAATGGTTGTTAAATGAAACTGGTAAGAATACTCAAACAAGTGAAGTGTTCTTTTTCCTCACATTCCTATCTGTCATACTGAGGAAAGCTTTAAGATTATGTTGACATCAGGGAAAATGGGATTACTATTGAATTAATGCTTCTTGGACAATAAAAACCCCATAAGCTCTCTCCATGGTCCTGAGAGGTCAGATATAGGCTATGAACATGTGAGATGAGCCCAGGCCTTTTGTATCAATAGTTAGAGTGTACATATAGATACACAGACAAGCTACTTTGGGAATCTGAAGGCAGCCTTTAAGGAGAAGCTGACTTCAAGTATGGCCAACTGCTCTTCCATGATCTTCCTAAATAAAGATCCATAAGGATTCCATGCATCAAGTAAGCATGATTATGTTGCTTTGATGATCTTAACCATGGGAAACACCCTTCTGGCATGATGAACAAACAGTAAGTGGTGGTAGAGGATTCTCATTCAGGCAGAACCTGATTGCGATTGTCAGGAGATGTGTTATGTGCTTTTCCTCTTTGCTGTGATCAGATAGTTGACAAAAGGCAAACTAAGGGAAGAAGCATTTAAATTTTTTCCCTTCATCTGAAAGGAGTACAGTCTCCCACAGCTGGGAGGAAATGAAAGAGTGGCTTGATCCATGAGGCCAACTAGAAAGCAGAGATGGGAGGTTGCCTGTACTCAGTCAACTTTTTCCTTTTTCCCTTCTCATTCTAAGTCAGGCATGTTGCCTGTAGATGGTGCCACCAATTCAGGGTGAGTCTTCTTTCATTAGTTAAACCTCTCTAGAAATCCTTTCAGAGATACACTTAAAGTGTGCTCTTCATTAATACCCTAAGACTAGGTGTTTATTGATCTAATCAAGCTGATTATATAAATTAGTCATTGCAGGAAGCCAGCCATGCAATATATTCATATTACAGAGTTATAAATAAGATGTGTCCCCATAGGTGCATTTTGTATAATTCACTGACACCTCCCACAGGAATGCCAGTGTCTTGTGTTTGGCATAAGACAGAATTTATGAAGATATGAAACAAAAAAACAATCAGCTAAAGAAAAACAACCTCTACCATTTGGAACCCTCCCTTTGTCTTGGAATTGAAAGAAAGAGGAGGATATGAAATTTCCAGAGGTGATACAAATTTATCAGAACAGCTGAGCTACTCTCCCTTTTACAACTGTCTTCCTTATAAAAGAAAAAAAAATACTGCCTTCATATAAAGTGCAGACTCAAGGCTCTGAGAACTCAGGAGACGGATCACAAGTCCTGTCACCTTGCCCGGCAGCCCTGAAATCCTAAAAAAAAAAAAAAAAAAAAAAAAACAAATAGTGCAGGAACATAACTCTATATTCAACATTCCATGCCCATCAGATTGAACACAATCTAATTAGGAAAGCAAGCATTAACGCAACAGTGGCAGAACGCTCAGGAACTCCAAGCAGATTCTGACAGCTCCGGATATTGACTTTAAATTGTATAATCATTAATAAGTAGCACTATAATCTCACTTCATTGATCATTTCCTAAAGGGTCTGGGGAAACAGGAAGTAAGTGACAATCATCACACAATATGTTGAAGGGGTGGCTACACTGCCACTAACTTGTATGACAGAATCAACTATATATTACAACCCATCCACACCCAGTTGCCTTATTTTTTTTCTTCATTGAGTTGAAACTCTTGTGTTCAAACAAGGGATTAGTTTAGTTTTGTGAAAAACCCTTAACTTCTAGCAATAGAAGATAGATATAGTTTCACTTTCCACTTACTACTAATGGTGACTGTGACTGTCTAGCCAACATCTGCCTAGGTATTCACTCCTCATTAGGTTTATGCTATCCACAGGTGTGTAGTCACCAAACCATTTTTTGACAGCAAACACTGTCCGGGAATTTTTGTCAATGTTTAGTGTAGTCTGTGAATGATATAGTCCTGGTGTGATGCTACAGGATTCTCAGCCTAATTATAAAGTGAAGCAAGCACACTGAAAGCACCATACATTGTTATGCAGTAGACTGAACTATATGAAGCGCACCCAACCTTTACTAATCATTCCTTATGAATCTGAGTGTCACCAACATGGAGATATCAAAAACAAATCATGTTCCCTTTCAATAAATATTAGTTACTGCTAGACAGTACTGCCCATAGCCCATAGAGATGACATTCTTCACCTGCTGTTGTCACAGATAGAGTGTGATCTGGACAATAAAATGTTTACAGACGTGATCTTTGCTACATTTATGCCTGAATATCCAAAACCTTGCATAGCATTCTTAATTGTCTCACACACGTCACCACTGCCACATGGCTGGGCTTTTTAATGACTATGTGAAACAGAGTCTACACACCCATATCATTGATAATTTTATGAAGCAAAAGCATTCAAGTTGGAAAGCTACTGTGATCAGACGGCTTATCTCTTAAAGCAGGTACAGTTACCATTACTAAGGCACTCAGATACTTAGTTAGAAACACTTGGTGTGATTAGCCTCTGAAATTAACCACAACAACCCTTCTGAAGTGGGCAATGTACTTACTTGTCCTCAACCTGAAAACAATTTCCTTTCATGTGACTATATTGATCAAGCCCCAGCCAGGGAGCACCAAACAAAGGAACATTGGACATATTTTGAACACTGAGTCTACCAAGCATTGTCCTTGGATCTAATGTCAAGTAACAGCAAATAAGGAGACATGTTGCTTAACTGTGTGGAGCCTCTAAAGCACTGGTTCTCAACCTTGCTAATGTTATGACTCTTTAATCCAATTTCTCATGTTGTGGTAACCTGCAACCATAAAGCCTCCATCATTGCTACTTCATAACTGTAATTTTAAATCATACTGTAATATGATTCATGAATAATAATGTAAGCATCAGATATGCGGGGTATCTGATATTGCCAATCCCAAAGAGGTTGCAACCCACAGGTTGACAACCACTATTCTAAAGGGTGTTTTGTTTTGTTGTTGGCTTTCTATGTGTTCCCTACAGTTTAATGTGTGCCTTCAAAATTCATAGGGTATTATTATAAGGGTAGTAAAATATGGGGCATTAAAGTCAGGTGCAGGATACCTGTCTTCTAGCTGTTAGTCCAGGAGATCCCAGAGATGTCCACCAAACAACTCAGGCCATTGCTCATGGCTGACCACTAGAATTTGAGAGTCAGATCCTCTTGCTGAAGACACCACACCCTTGGGTCACAGGACATGGGGAATTAAGATGATATTCACATGTAGGTTTCTTCACCACTGGCTACCTGTTATAGTGCTAAAAGATGTGATGCAAGTTTCTCAGTGAGGGGATTCCTCAGCTGTGTTGGTTAAATTCAGGAAAGATAACAGAGGAACAAATGCATTGATGACACATTAAGATACTAAAAACTCAGAATTTCTTCTTGGACTAGTACAACTGATAGATTGTGAGCTCAAATTTGAATGTTCCACTTCTTTCATTGTGTCTCGTGTCTGCCTGTAGTTTGTGGCGTTTGGCCTACCTGTGACCTGCCTGCTGAATGCTTAATCTGTGTCTCTACTGCTGTCTGTGTCTAAATTCCTCCATGATGTCTCAGTATCCCTAACAAAGGGTCTTGCTCTGTATTTTTTTGAATAGCACAAAAAATGTCATGTAGGGAAGGAAATGGGGATTCATTGCAGAGATCTTTTAAAATGTTTTATAGAATTAGGTTACTCACGTGACTCAGAATACTAAGTAAATAGAAGTAAACATCAAGTTATACCTGCATGTTGTTTCCCACATTTACGGTAGATATTTGTCATACAATGCTGCTCTCAGCCTGTTAGCTGCTCTCATCAAATGGTTACCATGGCACACATGCGTTAATCCAAGTCAGGTCTTGTAAGAGTCTATCATTTAAGATTAAGATTAAAGCTATGCATTAGCTTACGTTGTACAAGGTGATTACATGGGAAAGCTGATGCACATAAAGTTGGGTTTTAAGCCAGGCTGAGTACACAGTAGAGTGTCAGGCGTAGTCTTAAGTAATCTCAATGTGTGTTATTGACTAGGCTGTGATGGCCAGCAAAGTCCCTAGTCTCTTTGCATGAAGGAATAATTTTTATAAACTTATCTCAGTACAATTAACAACCTTATTCATTTGCTAACCCTACCAATAACTACCAACCAAGATAGGCCCACTGGGACAATAGTGGTGCAAATGTTATATGAATAACCAGTCACATTGTGATTGGGCTTGAAACCCACTCAAGAGATGAAACTCATCCACAGCATCATTTTCTAGGCCAAAAACATGTGTCCAGACAATTCTCAGGCTCTAGGGTAGAATCTACTATGATTATATTTCTAAATGGACTTAGTATCAAACTGTTCTCTAAATATTTATCCTCACACTCACCAATTAGAACAATTCTAATCCTTCATAAATTTATTCCAGACAAAAAAATATCTGTATAGAGAAACTTCTTTTTTGCAAAAGATGACATTTAATACAGAGACCAATAAGTGATCAAACTTGTGCTGGCTAGTTTTTATGTACGCTTTACACAAGCTAGAATCATCTGGGCTAAAGAGTCCTAATTGAGAAAATGCCTCCATAGTATTGGCCTGTGAACAAGTGTGTCATGAATTTTCTTGATTGTTAAATGATGCGTGAGGGTCCAGTTCACTGTGGGTTCTGCCACCTGAGCGCTTGTGGACTTAGAAGCTATTAGAAGACAGGCCGAGCAAGCCATGTAAGAAGCACTACCCCATGGCCTCTAAATTAGTTTCTGCCTCCAGGTTTCTGCCTTAAATTCCTG
Organism: Acomys russatus; assembly: GCF_903995435.1. NCBI lineage: Eukaryota > Metazoa > Chordata > Mammalia > Rodentia > Muridae > Acomys > Acomys russatus. The sequence goes on along the minus strand of NC_067152.1, from coordinate 17,599,558 downwards.
CCTTGATTTCCCTGCATGATGTGCTGATATAAGCTATTAAGTGAAATAAACCCGTTCCTCCTCAAGATGCTTGGGTCACTGAGTTTTATCACAACAGTAAAAACCCTAAGACAAAAACTATTAAGAATAAGAGACTGTGAGATGTTTAGCCTTAAATGGGACATCCACAACCCCCATCCCAAAAGCTCAGGGATCATCTCCAAATAGGGGTGCAAAGATCTGAAGAGCCAGCGATCACAGAAGACTGTTGTTTAAAAAAAAGGCTCCAAGGCATGACATGCGTGTTATACACATAAACTCACAGAGGCTATCAGTGCATGCATACAATCAAGCCAGTCAAAATACCAGCATTGGTTGGAGAGGGGGTCCTGAAGCCTTACACCTACACAGTAACCAATGGCAGTTATGGCTTCTGGGGAAGGAGACATAATTTGTCTTGAGTTGTGAATTCTTTACAGGTGTTCTTACACCTGTGCATATATCACCAAGACCTACTAGACTTTGAGGTATAAAGAGAGAGAGAGAGGGAGAGAAAGAAACCATAGGAAGATGGGAAGGAGATGTGGTGATCTGGTGGTAGAAATCTGAAAGGAGCGAGAGGGGAGGGACTAGAGGGCCGATTTGGTCAAAATGCATTCAATGCATATGTGAAATTCTGAAACAATAAATAAAAAATACATATTTTTTTTTAAAGTGTGGGACCTTCAAGAAGTGTTCTGGTGTGTCTGTTTCCTCTGGGTTGCACAGTGCTGCTGCCATCTTGAGTCTAGTGTGACTTCACCTCTTATCCCCTCCTGGAGGGAGTGGGAGGGAGGCTTAGGGACTCACAAGGCTCAGTTGCCTTTGGGAGATCATTATCAGACCCCTTCTTCCCAGGTGATACATGAGGTAAACAGTGGACTAGTCTGGGACCTTTGTACTGTAGCAGTCTGTAAGTTATACTGTGACTCTTTAATGGTAAAACTTGTCCGAGGGACTTCCTGAGAGTGTAGGTGCCTTTAAGTCGTTCACTCTCTGATAAACTCATTGGTTCAACAAATGGACTTGGATGGATTCCTTCACTTAACCTGTTGGTGCCCTCCTCAACTAGAGTGAACAGACACTTCTTTTCCCAGGAAAAGTCCCATGGCAGCATCAAACCCCTCCCTTGTGAGTGAAGACTAAAGCCCAGTAAAGGAAGCTTCCAGCTGTATTAGTCAGCTAACCTTTTGCCTTCAGCCATAATGAGGAGCCAACACCGGACAACCAAGCCCATTGGCATCTTGATATTTTTACCTTCTAGTTTCCAAAAATATAAAGAAATAAATTATATTTTTTTATAATATAATTGTTTGTATTTTTTCTATAGCATCAAGACAGACTATAATAATCAATTGGAAAAAAAGAAATTCTCAAGCTTACAAATAGAAGTGGAAACATCTCCTGGTAGTTTGGCAATTTAAATAGAAATGCTCCCCAAATCCTCACACAAGCTCATATATTTGACTCCTTGGTCATCAGGAGTGGCACTACTGAAAAGACATTAAGAGGTGTGGCCTTGTTGGAGCAGGTATGGCCTTGTTGGAGGAAAGATGTCACTGGCATAGGCTTTGGGGTTTCAAAAGTCCAATCCAGGCCCACTGTCTCTCTCATCCTGCTGCCTGAGGACCCAAATATAGAACTCTTAGCTATTTTTCCATCATCATGTCTGTCTGTACATCATCGTGTGATAAGAATGTACTAAACCTCTGAAAGTGTAAGTAAGCCCAAATTAAATGCTTTCTTTTCTACAAGTTGCCACGGTCATGGCTTCTCTTCCCAGCAACAGAATGCTGGCTGAGCACATCTATCCAAGAATTAAATCAGAGACATTTTCCCAACATAATCTGAGCATTCAGCAAGGACCAGTAAACAGCAGCAATTCTCTTGCTTTAAGACAAAAATGGTAGAAATAAAGTCACTGGCACAGAGTGAAGAACATGTTGATGGAAAGTAGACTGAAAAAGAATTTTATAAAGATGCCTAAGCAGAACCACCCATTCCTACACTCTACTGTTCCTATTTCAACCAACTCCCAGGTAAGAATGCAATGAATCACTCCAGAACTAAGCTTTACCTTATTTTCATGTTGTTTTCTAGAATGTTGTGCATAGAACAACTCACTACCAACCTGCTTATTTATTTTAATCTGCTCAGTGTTTCTTATTCAATATTTTTGCTTAAGTATAAAACACCAAAACATTTTTTAAAAATTAAAGTTGTTTTACCAAAATATTACAGAGACAATAAATGCTAAGTAGGCCTCACATAGCTAGATCATCCTGATAAAACTGAGCGAACCAAATAAACAGCAGGCACTGTAGAATATCAGCTTTCCATGGTTATGCACTTCTGTGCTATAAAAGAAGTTATGCAAAATTTAAAGGAGCAGTTCACCAGGAAACTCTTCCATGATTTTAAAAAAGGGAAAAAGAAAAAAAAAGATAGATGAAATCAAAGTCTGACCATTGTGCATCTTGTATTACAGAACCAGCCACTTGGACTTTAAATTTCAAGTTATTCTATTAAAAAAAAAAAATATATATATATATATATATATATATATATAGAGAGAGAGAGAGAGAGAGAGAGAGAGAGAGTGTGAGTGAGTGTTCTGTGGCTCATTCAGAAGATGTTTGTTGATGGTTAATTGCACACAAAGCTCTTGATTCCTAAGCCTTTTGTCTTCAGCATCTCCTAGGACTACGAGATCTTCAGCCAACCAGAACTAAGAACAGCCTCATTTTGAAAAAGACTCCTCTGACTTTAACTGACTCAGGGACACAATTCAGCGGTATCCCCGTGTCCCCGATGCATGCATCAGTAGATATGACAGCATAGCAAATGAGAGGAGTCTGAAGACTGAGCTTCCACTGCTTAAAGAGAGCTCAACTTTAACTTGTAAAGCATCCGAAGACAAAGAGAACGTAAGACACCACTGGGGAAAAAAATATATACAAATATATACCACATACACAAATAAGCAAAAGGAGCTATTTTTATCAGGAGTTCTGACATCTCAGCTCAGTGCCTGGGACAGCTCAGTGCGCACCTTTTGTGAGCTCCCCCTTTCAGTCTTCCAAGTAAGCAAGCATAGCCTGCATGGGAGTCCAACTGGGAACCCCGAATGAGGTCATTCTTAATAACTCCCTGTATTAGAGCAAGGTCAGTAAGAACACAGTTGCCTCTAATATATAAGGGAAAGACTTTGTCACCCAAACTGAACTACGAAGGTCACCCTCATATTGATAGCATAGTTTGACAAACCGGGGAGAAAAAGAGTTGAATCAGTTTTATAAGACATACAGTATGTTTCGTGTATATTTTATACCCAAAGCAGGTTGATGAATTCTTTATTATTATAAACATGTGGAAATTTCAAACACTATCAGTTAAGATGGGCTTAAGATGATTCGTTATACTATGTGGACCTGCAGGGCAGATGTGATTATGGATGCCCTATTATAAGAAGTCATCAAATTTCTTGGATTTAGGAGCATAATTGCCCTTTCTTATTTGCATACTCCCTTATATTTGGTCAGTTTACCTTAAAATACTTTCAAAATCCTATTTCCTACATAATACTATTTTAGCACACAGCTTGCTTCAGAGTAGAAATGTCCCACAAACATATTCTATTCCCTTGTTTCTTTAATTGATACCAGTTATATTTTTTTCCATTTTATTATTTTATTCATATTACATCTCGATTGTTAGCCCTTCCCCTGTTTCCTCCCATTCTTCCCTCCCTCCCACTTCCCCCCTTCTCCCCTCCCCTATGTCTGTGATTGAGGGAGACCTCCTCCCCCTATATATGCTCTTAGAATATCGAGTCTCTTCTTGGTAACTTGCTATCCTTCCTCTGAGTGCCGCCAGGCCTCCCCATCCAGGGGACGTGGTCAGAAAAGGGGCACCAGAGTTCATGTGAGAGTCAGGTCTCACTCTCCACTCAACAGTGGAGAATATCATGTTCGTCGGCTAGGTCTTGGTAGGGGTTCGAAGTTTAATGCCTATATTCTCCTTGGCTGGTGCCTTAGTTTGAGGAGGACCCCAGGACCCAGATCTGCCTGTCATAAATTTCTTCTTGTAGGTTTCCAGGACCCTATGGGTCCTACTATTTCCTTACTCTTCCATGTTACTCTTGCCTAAAGTCTCAATAGGATGTCCTCTCCTCTGACCCACTTTCTTGGTAAGTAAAGTTTTACATGGTACATATCCCTTGGACTAGTGTTTTGATATAAGTGAGTATATACCATTTGTCTCTTTTTGCTTCTGGGTGAACTCACTCATTATAATAATTTCTAGATCAATCCATTTGTCCACAAATTTCGGGAATTCCTTGTTTTTAATAGCTGAGTAGTATTCCATCGTGTAAATGTATCACAGTTTCTTAGCTGCTTTATACGTAATAGCCAGAACATGGAAACCGCCTAAGTGTCCCTCAGAGTTATATTTTTGTCCTTCACAGTATCAGGAGAAAACGCCAATGCTTGCCAAAGTCTTCGTGGAAACAATAACTGTCTATGCCAGTGTGGTGAGCTGCTGAGAGTGGTTGAATAACCAATGGCAGAACTCTCCAACTATACAGTAACAAGATCAGGTAAGTATGCTGTGTGGGAGACGCTTCTGTTCTCTGGTGTGCTGCCTCTAAAAGTAAAACTCTTCCCCACAATGTAGCTTGCCAGTGTTCTTAAAGAGTCGCACTACAGCCTGACTCCAGGATACAAAGAACAGTAATTTCTCACTGTTTCTCTTAAACCACATACACTCCTTAGATATCCAAACTAGGTCACTAAATAAGCTAACAACATTTATAATAAGTTAATTATATTTTGTATATAAAACCCAAGATTGGACCAAGACTTAGGGACGTTCAAGACAGAAATCCAAAACACAAATAGAAGCATCTTTCATCTTATACACAAGAAACAAATAATTCCATTATATTATAAGATAAAAATTACAGCTTTATAAACAGGTAGCCAGTGGTAGTTTAAATGAATAAAGGAAATAACTTTCGCATCACTGGATGCGAAAATAAAATGTTGACTGAGAGAAAAAATATGTAACATGAGATAAAAATCAAAAGATATGATGGTAGATAGTTTACTTATGATGTAAATAACAATATTAAGGTCATATATTAAAGAAGCAACACTTTCATGGTCACAAAATCCAACCTTTTCTGCAGTTTGAGTTCAATAAACTTTCACTGACTGTGTGAGTGACTGCAAAGGAGACTGAGCATACTTAAAATTAAATGACATCATTAAATCTAATGATAGTATATCAGGCAAAGGTTTAAAAAAATAATAATCTGAGTGTCATTGTCAGTATCAGACCAAGTTGAATTATGCCATGGTAAGCAATACAGAAGCATAAGGTGCCCACTGTGCCCACTGCACTAGAATAATAGAACATAAAACAAATGAAGCAAAGCTTCAAACCAGAAAGCAAGAGCAAAGCACAGCCCATTTTACTGAGAATTAGTCAGGTCCTTACAGAACAAAGGAAACTCCTCCTGCATGGTCCAGTAATGATGCTACCTGTTATTTATAAAGCTACTTTGAACACTCGTGTCCACATCAAAGCCCGTGTGTGCGCTTATGTTTATAATTGCTAAACTTTGCAAGTAATGAAGATAGCTTTCATTAGGTAAACACAAACGGTAGGCCAGTGGTTCTCAGCCTGTGCATCGCAACCCCTTTAGCAAATATCTCCAAAAAACATCTACATTGCTATTCAGTAACTACAGTTATAAAATAGCAACAAAAATAAGTTTATGGTTGGGGGTTACCACAACATGAGGAACTGTATTAAAGGGTCACAGCATTAGGAAGGTTGAGAACCACTGCCGCAGGCCATCCACGCACGAGAATATTGAAAGGAAATGAGCTAGCATGACATAAAAAAAAAATGGAGCATTGTCTAGAGCATATAAGCAGGGAATCACATATTACACAGGGCAGTATAACCAGGAAAAGAAGTGTTCGCAAGCAAGAGTTAATCCTTATATTCTTTTGGGTTTTAGAAAGAGATGAGGCTATGTCATGTGGTACATTTTCATTTGTTTCCATGTACATCTACTTGAAATTTTACTGTTTGGTTTTCTTCTTTTGAAGCAGGTCTCATCACATAGCTCTAGCCAGTCCAACTTGTAATCCTCTTGCTTGGGTCCCCAACCTGCTAATATTATAGGTGCTTGCTACCAGATTGAGCTCACTTGAAGAATTTTTATGTGATGATCAATGGTGATGTTAGAAAATAATAGTTAAAATAATTTTAAGTGAAAACTACAGTTTGAAAAAAAAATATATATATATATGTAATCAGCCAAGGTAGAATAATGATCCAATACATAAAATACGGAAGTTTTTAAAAAGAAAGAAAGAAACAATGTCATATGATTTAAGACATACTTATATATTCAGAAAGGCAGAACTTAAGTATATAACCAAATATTAACAGTGATTATCTAGATTTCTGCACGAGAAGTGTAATCTACTTTTGCTTTCATGTGTTTGTCCCTTTTCCTTCCAGGTTTTGCAAAGAATTCATATTCAAAGTATCTCATGGCATTAATTTCCACATTTAATAACCAGAAGGCAGCGGCAGATAGTATTTATTTCACATCTGCTGTAAGGTGATATATGAGAGTGTCTTGAGGAAATGTGCTTGTAGAAATGTGTTAGAATGTGTAGAAATGTGGAAAAATAACGCATGTCCCTTCAGCCTAGTTCAAGAAGCCACCGGATCCACAGCAGTAGCTGACCTTACCATGGCACATGACAAATAGATTTCAAGCATCAAAAAAATGATCTACTGATTCTTGTAAGGTGCAAAAAATGTTTAAGTAATCCCATATACAGGGGAACTCTCTGGTATCATTTCTATTTGAAAATTCTTCCTTCACCTTGGAAACCATGTGCAGAAGTGATAAAAGGACATATTAGTTCACAAAACCATGTTTGCTCTGATCAGGAGAGGTAAGTGTGCTTGACACTTTGTCATGTCCATATGAAAGAACAGAAAACCCCACCAACACGTGCTCCAAACCAGGAAACAAAGACAAGCTTGATGCTAGGCAACCCTCTTTTTGTTGTTGAACAAGTTTGGTGGCTGAGCAAATGATACTTTAGCTGCAGAGACTATATGACATGAAGGATGTCATCCCAGCAAAGCCCTTGGAAGCCGACACATCTTCAACTCCTTAGCATCCTATTGAGCAAAGAGAACAGAAAAGGCAAGGATTTTTAAAATCTTCTTGTCTGTCTTGGTGATCTGCATTTATACAGTTCCACCTACACTCTCCGCCTGAGCAGTAGATGTCCTGAAACATAACTATGGTTTCGTTTTATCATCTGACACTGACTTTTCTTTCATTTCATAAGAATTTTGACATACGATTTTGAATGCCAGAAGAAGGTGAATTCAGAAATGAAATCTAAATAGCTTGAGATCTCTCACCACTACTATTTTTTTTTTTTTAATGTGGAGGAAGGTGTGGCATATCCTTGTTTTTTTTTTTTTTTTTTGCAGCAACTATATTTTTAATGGAAATGTCATTTATATGGCCTTTACTATATTGTCTTCACTTGGTTAAGTCACTTTAAATAGTAGAACTTTTGGTTTCTTCATTCAGGAACTCTGTGTTAAGGACTGTGTGGTTTTGAAGACACGGTTTTCCATCACAGAGCTGTCAATGAAAACTGGCCCAGGCAATAGAATGTATGCAGTTATGTGTTATTAGATCTGTCTTTCAGGTTTCAAATGAGACATTATTAATTCCAGGCACCCTTGTCTAATATGTCAATGGAATCTTAGAATTATCCTACAAAGAATTATTATGTGGATTGTTATGTCTGTGTGTTATAACTATATTTGTACTTATATTTAATATTTTATGTTCAGAAACCACATTGATTAAACAGTGACTATATATATAAAACAGGGAAAGATAACCTATATACAAGTAGTGATGTCTCCCTCTCCTCTCTCTCTTTCTTTCTCTCTCTCTCTCTCTCTCTCTCTCTCTCTCTCTCTCTCTCTCTATGCCCCCCCATTTGCACAAATGTATAAACACACACATAAACTCATATATACACAAAATAATAACCCATTTCCTGTTATTAAAGACAAAGGCACAAACTAGCACAGATGGATCTGTTGCTGTGGCAACCGCAATCCCATGTGCTTTGTAGAACTCAACAAACAATAGAAAAATCCTTGAAATTTCTTCGTCTTCTTCATTGAAATCATTTCCTGAGCTGCATTGAATCATAAAATGAACCATTTGATTGCTTTCTGGTTATAGAGTATGGAGAATGCTATTTGGTTTTATTTTGTCCTTCAAAGTTATGATTTAAGTAGAAACCAGCAGAGGGAGGACAATGAGCCAAATACATAAAATAATGAACAGGTTTGTTTGTTTTTTAAATAAGAAACAAATCAGGGCACATGATTTAAGACACCCTTCTTGAAGCTCACTGAGATGGGGAAATAGAATAGAGAGTGGAAGTGGAAGTAGAGAGGGAGCCGGATAAGAGAGAGTGTGGGAGAGGAAAACAAGGCGGCAATCAGATGTGGGGAAAGTAGGGAGGGGAAGTCAGTGGGCTTGGGGAAAAAAGGGAATCCGATGGTAGCGGCATCACTGAGACAAACTGGAGACTGGCAACTGGGTAGGCTACAGGGAAGGTTTGGGGATGTCGCTAGCTGAGCCTCCTAGCTAGGGATGAGGAGGTAGAAATGGGAGGGGGCATGGAGACTAGGGAAGCCATCTTCTAGCCGGGCAGGATTTATAGTGGTGGAAGGGGAGCACCAATCCACCTACAAAACCTTCAACTCAGAAATTACCCTACGTACAAGATGTGCAGAAATAAAGATAAAGACTGAAGGAGTGTCCAACCAATGCCTGGCCCAAGCTGAGACCTACCCTACTGGGGAAGAGAATCAACCCCTGACACCATTAGCAATACTCTTTTATGTTTACAGACAAAGTCTAACTTAAGCCATCCTCTGAGAGGCCCCACCCAGAAGCTGATCCATTCAGATGCAGAGACTCACAGGCAAGCATTAGGCAAAGCTCGGGAGTCTTATGGGAGAGAGAGAGAGAGAGAGAGAGAGAGAGAGAGAGAGAGAGAGAGAGAGAGAGAGAGAGAGAGAGAGAGAGGAGAGAGAGAGAGAGAGAGAGAGAGAGAGAGAGAGAGAGAGAGACTGTGTGTGTTGGGGCAGGAGTGATAGAAGGACTCAGAAGGGACAAGAATGCCATAAAAGATGAGCAGAGCCAACTAACCTAGACCAGTGGGGGCTTACAGAGAAGGAAGCCCCAACCAAAGAACATGCATGGACTGGACCTAGGCCCCTGCACATATTTAATGGACAGGCAGTTAGATCTTCATGCGGGTCCCCTAATAAGTTGAGTGGGTGTTATCTATGGCATGGACTCTGTTGCCTGCTTTCATTCACTTCACCCTAAATAGACTGCCTTGCCTAGCCTCAGTGGATGAGGAGCTCAGTCCTGATGCGACTTGATGTGCTGGGGTGGGATGGTGGGCTTCGCCTTTCTGAGGACCAGGGGAAGAGGGATAGGAGGAAGAGGGTGGGAGGGAGGGACCAGTAGGAGACGAAGGAAGACTACAATTAGGATGTAGAGTGAATATATAACTTAAAAATTAAAAATTTAAATATGGTTCAATCTGTACTATTCATTCACTTTTATTATAAATCTATACTAAAAGAAAAAACTAATAATTAAAAAATGGTTTCACTGAAAATATATTAGGTACATAAAAGTATAATCAATGAATAGTTGGAGCAAGCAGAAGCCAAAATGCCAAATGGGCACAGATTGGGAAATACTGACCATGTCCAGAGTAGGTCTTGGCAGACACACATACCACACTTAGGAGAGTCGGATGATTCTAGAGCCCAGTGCAGCCTCAGACCCCTTGACTTCTGTGGTGGAGCTGTATGTATCTACCTTCCATAATTCCTTCCTCTGTCCCTAGGTCAGTGCCTGGTGACCTCAACCCCAAAGGCACATCCTTTCTTTTGTTCCTTTTTCTATTCTGTTCTTCCCAAGAACACCCGAACTGTAATCAAAAGGCTGGAGTTAGAGAAATGCAACCTGTTTGAAAGCTGTAGGAATGACAAAGATAGCTACCACATGTTTGCAACAACAGCAACAAAAGTTTCTTCAGAGTAACTAAAATCAACCGTGCAGGAAGCAGGTGACGTGACTGTAGAGGAAACCGTACGTCAGAACCAGTGGAGTTGGAAGATGCCAAGGAAACAGGGCCTGCACAGATCCTAGCCAGATGAGATCCCAGAGTTGAGAGGGGAACTGGAATGAGCCCCTATCTCTTAAATTAACTGATCTTGACTTAGCAACCACACACAAAGGAAAATTTGGTTCTCTCCAATGGAGTCCTCACCAGGTGTACAAACCACATTTAAGGGCAGAGTCATGTACAGCAGTAAATGACCAACACACAAAGGTCTCAAGGATATTTTTGGAGAGATTATTTTTTCATAACACCTCACCTGTGTGCTTTTTTTTTACCTTACAGGTTTTTTTGCTTACATGATATGGTTTCTAATTGTGTGTTTTGATGTGATTTCTGTGTATAAAAGTAAGTGTGTGTGTGTGTGTGTGTGTGTGTGTGTGTGTGTGTGTGATGCACACGTCCGTGCTCTGTACATTTTTCTTGTGAGTTTTGTCCTATTATGGTTTGCTTATTTGATTGATTGATTGATTCTAGTGGCCTGTTTGTTTTTTAATGAAAGAGAGAAAAAAGCTTGTGGAGTTGGGTGGAGGAGAAGATGGAGAGAATCTGGGAAGAGTTGCAAGAGGGAAACTGTGATCAGAATATATTGAAAAAATCTGCTTTATGGAGAGCAGCACTTTCAACAGTTCTTACATAGCCTGGTACTACTACTAATCAAAGGCCAGTTCCCTCTGAGAAGTTAGGAATGTGTAATATAACAACACACATGTGTTTATATGTTAGTGTGTCTACATGCCCTATATTAAATGCATATCAATGATTACAAAAATTAGTGTTTTATTAGCAAAAAAACTTATCAATATGAGAATGATTGTCTAAATTGGAATGATTCTCAATATAGAATATAATACAATCATGTTTTCAAGTAAGCTACGATCTTACTTTTTAGAATTTAAAAATTGATTTCCTTCCTTCCTTCATTTATTATTGAGTGTGGGGGTGGGTGCAGATGAAAGCCACAGGACAACTTCTTCTGCAGTGTGGGTTTTGAGGGTCAAATTCAGGTCATCAAGCTTTGCAGCAAGTGCCTTTACCTACTGAGCCACCTCTCCAGCCCTTAAAATGAGCAATATTTTAAGATGTTACTTTGAAAGTATGTTGACAAAATAAACTAAGATGAAAAAAAGTTTTAGAATAACACAATTTTTGATTATGTTTTTGTAATCAAATTACATATTTGTAAATTAAAATGAAAGGAACTGTAAGTATCATTTTTTTGGTTTGGTTTGGGTTGGGGGTTTGTTTTTGTTTGTTTGTTTGTTTTGGAGACAGGGTTTCTCTGTGTAGCACTGGCTGTCGTAGAACTTGCTATGTATACCAGTCTTGCCTTGAACTCAGAGATCTGCCTGCCTCTGCCTCCCACTGCCCAGCTAAAGTGTAACATTTTTAACAGTGATCCACTGGAAAGGGAGGGACTGGAGCTTGGGTGAAAACACAATTAATTTTAATTGAAACATGTTTTGAATATTTATTAAATATGCTTCAATCAGCATCGACTTTTTTGGCTAATGGCGAAGAGAAAAGAGCCAATTAATTTTGTAAAATAACTTTTGAATTAGGCTTGGTGGTAAGGGAAGCCCCTTCTTTTCAGTATTACATAAAGTCTGTGGGAGGTGTACAGTCAGCGCGCAGCAGGGAGTATAGCTGCCTTAAGGAGAGAAGTGGGCAGTGTCAAGGCTTGGAGGAGGGATACGGCTGAACGAAGCTGAAGGACAGGTTTCTAAGCATAAGTAAGGTAGGCAGTGCATTCTATTTTAATGCTTCATTCACAAAAAATAGTATCACCAAGATTGGAAAAAAAAAAAAAAAAGAAAAGAAAATTTTCAAAATCCTTCACCCTTCAGAACACAGTGGAAGGATCAGAAGATACCATCTGCCTCGCACATTGTCACAGGAAATTAATCTCCTAGGGCATTAGCAAGTTTGGAGTTCTATATCAAACACCCCACTTCTAGAAATAACTGATCAAAGTGACTCTACACAGTATAAGAAAAACCTCAACTAAGCCGGGACCCATAGCGGCAGAGTCAGCCTGAAGAGCGCGAATGTCTCTGCAATCAAAATGATTGGCAATTGACAGCAGTGTCTGAGGAGTAGCCTTTCTTTGGTGGTAGCAAGAAGGAGAGAAGGTTGTGTGCAGGGAAAAGCTTAGGTATGATTCAGTATCTCAGAGTAGCAGGTACTCAACAGTGTAAAATGGTCATTGGACGACACGAACATTTACATGAGTGCCATTTCTTTTCCCTTTATAGGTAAAAAGCCTTGACAGCAAATTGTGTTTTGCAATAGACTAACATATATTTAAACAAAAATTTCAAAGACTAATTTCACTGTGGAGGGCTTATGTAGATAGGTGGTGATGATATCAAAAGTTCTTCTCCTTAAATGCCCCCATTGGTCTGCTGTTCAACTAGGAAGAAGAAATATTGCCATTGGATGCTGTGATTTGAGTGGGAAACATCCCCATAGGTCCACATATTTGAACACTTGCTTCCCAGCCAGCGATCAAAGTTTGGATGCTGGCTGGCCATGGGACTTGGCTAGCATAAATGAACCACTTGGGGTGGATGTTGAAAGTTATATCTACCTCTAATTTTAACTCAAGCTGTGTGTGTGTGTGTGTGTGTGTGTGTGTGTGTGTAGCTATTGTGTGTGTGTGCATTTGCAATGCATAAGTGCTGGCCAAAGACCAATGCAATGTCTGATGTGTGTATCTCTATGTGTGTTTCTGTGTGTATCTCAGTGTGTTTGTGTGTGTGTGTGTGTGTGTGTGTGTGTGTGTGTGTGTGTTGTGTGTGTGCATTTGCAATGCATAAGTGCTGGCCAAAGACCAATGCAATGTCTGATGTGTGTATCTCTATGTGTGTTTCTGTGTGTATCTCAGTGTGTGTGTGTGTGTGTGTGTGTGTGTGTGTGTGTGTGTGTGTTCAGTTGCAATATGTATGTGGGAGTCAGAGACCAATGTCTGGTGTCATCTTCATTTATTTTTTGAGACAGGGTCTTTCCTGCATGTGGATCCCTAGCGATTCAGCTGAGCTGGCCAGCCAATGAACTCAGGATATTCCTGTCTCTCTCTCTCTCTCCAGTGCTAGGTTTTCAGGCATGCACTATGAAACCAAGCTTGTAAGTAGGTGCTGGGAAGCCAAACCCAGGGCTTCACTTCAGCCACTCAGCCATCTCCCATGCTTCAGCTGCTTCTTGATTTGTGAAGATATGAGAAGACTCATAGATTCTTGCTGCCATGACCTCCGCCATGCCTTCACAGTCATGATGGCCAGAAACAATGAGTCAGAATAATTAAGTATTCCCTCCTTCAAATGGCTTCTCTAGGTGTTTTTCACAGCAACACAAAAAGTAACCAATACACTTGATCATCTCAACCTTCAATCTACATTTTCATACATAAAGGCATGTTATAATTTATTGATTCAAATGCATAGGAAGCAGTAATGATCTCCTTTTGAGAATTTGTGTAATATATTCTGCTTTTTGTTATTTTGGTGGTCTATCGAATACAACTTACTTTTGTTTGGGGGGGGGGAGTGATATGGGTTAGTGAGGTGCCATAGCATATAAAGGTAGTTGTCCTAAAAGCCTAGCAACCTAAGGTCACCCCTATCAACAATGAAATCCAGGTAAATGTGGGAACCAGCTCCACAAAATTGTACTCAAACATCCACACACATGCCACGGCATGCAGCTTCTACAACACACACATACTTCATACATACATACATACATGCACATGCACACATACATGCACAGGATGCTAATAAAGGAAGGACATGATATATTTGTACCAGGCCACCCATGGGTACCTCAAAACCTGTTTATCACATGTAATCTTAATGAGCAATATTTTTATTATCATGTTCATTCTGCCAAGATATGAATACCCACATGTTTACATGAAACTCTCAGTAAATACTAATGATTCGCTGGAAACTTTTATCAATTAAGATAATGTGAAACTAATTAAATCACATATATGGCCCCATGCACTATTTTCTATAAATAGCTGGAGGAAAGAAGAACAGGTTTTGAGGTCCAAGATATGATTCAAAAGCCAAGTCCAGAACTTAGTCACTATTTGATCTTGAGCAAGTAGCTCAGCTATCAAGGCCATGTTCCCTGCACTGGCAGTGGGACAATACGTGAAACTGTGGAGTTCCTGTTAGATGTTTTAGTGATGCAATTAGTTCAGTACAGTGTCTACGAGATGTATATCAACTCAACTCCACTGTGCCCCACTTGTAAAGTATAGTTCATAAGTATTGGCTAAGTCTAAAGTTTTGAAGAGGAAAGGATAAATTCACTAGCACACAGGAACATCTGGAGCCAAGCCTTCTCAAGCAGTATTAAGATAAAGAATAAATCATAGCGTGAGCAGGTGGTGCATGCTTTAAGTCCCAACATTCAGGAAACAGAAGCAGGTGAATCTCTGGGAGTTCAGCGTCAGCCTGGTCTATATATTAAGTTTCAGGCCAGCTAGAGTTTGATACTGAGACTCTGTCTCAATAGATAAATAAATAAATAAATAAATAACAGAGAGGAGGGAGGAAGGAAAGGAGGGAAAGAGGGAGGAAAGGAGAAAGAAAGAAAAGAAGGAAACAGGGAAAGAAGAAAGAAATCATGTGACTATAAAAAGCCGAAGAAAGATATTTCCTTCTCCTTTGGCATGCTGAAATCTAAAGTATTGAAGGTCTAAGACTTGAATGAGAACCATGGTGTCCAGACACAAGGTCAATATACTCAGAAGGGAGTGGGAAACACTGCGTTCAAGCTTTTCTCTGTTACCAGTGTCTGGGATTTTGAAATGATGCATATTTTCAAAGGAGTGTCAACACATCTAAGCATACTTCACTGTTGCATAACACATCTCTGTGCCTTCTGACACACGGTTTATCATCTCAGACACAAAGAATACATCAACAAGATGAACAGCGAATCTCGCCTAGAATGAATATTTTGTCTCGGGGAATCCTCAGGCACCATTACTTATCATTGAACACTGAAGAGCATCGTAGCAGAATGCTGTGCTTCTTGTCGCTCCACAGTGACTTGGGGGATGTACTTCTCAAACCACTGCCAAGTAGAGGGAGAACAGCAGCAAGGGACAGAGAAGAATGGAAGGAGAAGGGAGCTTGAAAGGAAGGGAGAGAAATCTCTTGTTAAATGAAAGGCAGAGAGTCCTTGTAAACAAACTGGAGTGCAGGGGAAAGCTGAAGTGACTGCGCTTCAGATTTCTCCCTCTACAGGGTGACCTACCCCTGACTTGATTACGAACTTGGAAAGTGTTGGTGTCAATTTCCAATGTACACGAACAATGTATACTTAAGTATGCAGCATCTCACAGTTTAATTTCCATAAAACAGAATTCTGCGAATGAGACAGGTGCCAGAAGATTAATTCTAATAATCAGGTGACATTGATGCAGCCCTGGTTTCTACATTTAATGGCACCTGGAGGGTTGCTTTAGTTGGAAACTATACGAAGATGACAAAATAGGTTTATTAAAAATCATCACACTAGCAAACTGCAATGTGAACATTATAAATATATACTGGGAAGTACACAGGGGCTTCCGCTTTGTCGCCTGGCCCGGCTGTACTAGAGCACTGGCCATTCTTAATCAGTGTGGAGTCTAATGGACTAGCTCTGGTCAAATTGCCCTTGGCCCTCAAGACTCTCTTAAGGGCTGCACGATGCTCTCAATCATTCTGTTTGCTCTTCTTGTTTGAGAGATTTTCTTAATGCTCAGTTTGTGTTTCATCAAAGCACAGTCCTTGAGGACTGATTGTGAATTGGATAATCTCCCAGGGTAATTTCTTTTTCATACAATATGATGTAAAAAAAAATAATAATAATAATAACGGTCAGGGCTCTCTGATATTGCTGCTATGTTTCCACAGCCTAAATACTGAGATGGGACATTTTTTCCTAAAAGCATTTCTTTCTAGAGGATTAGGGATGTCTATATACTTAGGCCATAATGCTGGGGAACGGAAAGAGAATCAGTTGCCTCTTTCCATTTGATTTTTGTCAATTTGTTTGTTTTTCTGATTGATTGGCTCTTTTAAGACAATTTGTAAGAAGACTCCCTACCTACCAGGAGATAAAACTGAGCATGAAGTGCCTGTTTTATGGTACACTGAGCCTGCCTCTGTAGCTTTATAAAATTTCCCCCATGCAACATTCTAAGGAAGTAACTGGGAAATTGTTTCACATTCAGCATTACACGGAATCAACATAATCTTCTACTAGATGCTGAGGCTAACACGGATATGCAAATTAGATGAACCGGTGCTTAAAACACTTGCCATGCAAGCATAAAAAAAATCCAAGTTCATATCACCAGAAACCTACTTAAATGCCAGATGGGCATCGCAGCCTTCCTGTAATTCTAGTCTGAGAAAGCAGAGACAGGAGGTCACCCCAGCAAGCAGGCTAGCCATGAGAGCCACACTGTGAGCTCTGGGTTTGATTGGGAGGCCCTGCCACAATTAACATAGCAGAACAACACTTCAGGATGATTCTCCACATCCACCCCAGGCTTCCACATGTGCTTGTTTACAGGTGCACACATACCCACAAGGTCATGTACACACACACACACACACACACACACACACACACACACGGGAAAAGAAAAAGTAATCCCAAATTAGCTTGGTCTGCCTAAAAAGAGGTTATTAACCTTTCATCCACTTCATGAAAATCACCTTGTACAGAGTTGTAGTTGCCAGGATGCAATGACATTTGCAAGTTATACAGGGTACACAAGATTAATGTCTTAGGCCAATTGTCCTGTTGAGCTTCTGTGAGTCCTTGACTTCCAAGAAATTATACACAGCAACACAAACGGGCCTGACCACTTTGGTGCCTGAGGGAGTACATCAGACTCTCAGGAACTGGAAGACACAATGTGCCCCAGGAGCCCCGGACTCTACCCTGAAAAACCTAGAACAAATGCCTCTCAAGGCAGGCAGCTAGGCCAAGCCAACTCCATGGTTCCCTGGACCTGACACTTGCATTTTAATACTCAAGTCAAATCAAGCAAACAAGCAAGAGAGACAGCTTCCCCTCAGTGCCCTATGTTCTGTCTCCTTTACCCCCTTTAAACTCTTCTGTTACAGATCCTATTCTTGACTTCTTTATATGAACTAAAATCCTGGAGTTAGGAGGCACGATAAAGCATTACAGCAGCCAGGGGAGGCCAGCATGATTTTCAGGAGAAACAGATGGGCAATCAAGGGATTTGAGAGTTCTCTTTCTCTTCCTGTGTTTTCTGAAGGGATTCTCCAAGTGCAGAAAGCAAACGCAACCTTGGAGAATTTGTTTGATGCAGGGCAGCAAAGCTCTGCCCTTTCCCGGCTTTTCCTAGCCATCCATCCTCACCAGGCCTCAGAGGTGCTGACCCACCAGAAAAATCCCCGGCACCTTCAAACAGCAGAAACGTCCTTTGAAAGCTGCTGAAGGACACATCTAGGAAAGCAAACATTTTATACTTTGCTTACTTTATTGTGCCTGGTACCAGGACACAATCTATGAATTTCCTATCCTAAAAATCAAGGTGTCTTACATGAAAAAATATTTTCCCATGCATATCACTACCAAAACTTAGTTGAATTTTATATTTTTAATAGTTTTAGGGAAAAAATAAATATGCTAGGTAAACTCAAAGTACCACCAAGTCAGATTCATTCACACAGGCAGGAAGCAGCATTGACCAATAATTAACTCATCTTCTTATGATACTACTAAAATTTGTTTATGATACCACTTAACCATAAAACAAAAAGTCTAAGCTTCCCTTAAAATAACTACATATTCTCTTATCCTAAAGCAGGGAATCATCAAAATTGGTTCTGTTGGGACTGGGGAGACAGCTCAGTCAGTAAAATGCTTGCAATGCAAACATGAGGACCTGAGTTCAATCGCAAGAGCCCACACAAAGTGCCAAGCATGATGATGGGCACTTGTAATCCCAGTGTCGGTAGGTAGACACAGGTAATCACTGAGGCCTGTGGACTGGCCAGCATAGCAGACTCTGTGAGCTCCAAGTTCAGGGAGAGACCCTGTCTCAAAAACGAAAGGTGGTGCATGACTAAAGTGATCCAGTATAGACCTCTGGCCTCCAAACACAGGAACACACTACTGTGAATACACAAACATACAAGTGCACTCGTGCACATATTTTTTCTAATGCTCTGTTAGACTTTGGTGTAGAAATTCTTAGAAGGCATTTCTAGTCACACACACACACACACACACACACACACACACATCTGTAAGTGCACACCAAACAGGCTCAGTACACACTGGTGCATAAGAGTAAGTACCAACACCCAGAGCTCCCTGAGAAGGTATGGGTTGCTGATACTAAAAAAATGTAGTTAAGCCACAGATCATTAAAAACAGGCCTCACCTCTTCAAGCTTCAATTGCTCTAGAAATATTCGTTAATAATTAAAATCAAGGGGCCTTTCTTGGGTTCCATTATAGAGACAAAAAAACTATAGACTTATTCAAAAGTGTCTACTTTTGATAGGAAATAGGTAGTTTTCAACAAAAGTTTTTAAAGGGAACCAGCTCCTTTTACACTTTTTAAATAGTAAAAGTAGAGTCATACCCATTGTTTCAATCTAAGTAAGGCCCGAAAGCTTCCTGTGTCCAACAGGTCCTGAAGTAGGCTTGCTTCAACTTCTAGCTAATAAATAGATGGTCATTTGTGATGCTGCAAACATCAAAATAGAAACTAATCCATAGGCTAATGGTCTACTCATTTGAATCACCAAATGAGACAGTTGGGAAAAAGACAGAGAATACTCCAGCCTAGCCCCATTCACACAACTGCCCCATACTGAATGCCTACCCAACTACCAATCAGGTAACAGATATTTAAAGAATATGTCTTCACAGGCAGATCTGGATCCTGGGGTCCTCCTCAAACTAAGGCACCAGCCAAGGAGAATATAGGCAGTAAGCTTCGAACCCCTACCAAGACCTAGCTGACGAACATGATACTCTCCACCGTTGAGTGGAGAGTGAGATCTGACTCTCACACGAACTCTGGTGCCCCTTTTCTGACCATGTCCCCCAGATGGGGAGACCTGGTGGCACTCAGAGGAAGGATAGCTAGTTACCAAGAAGAGACTTGATATTCTGAGAGCATATATAGGGGAGGAGGTCTCCCTAGGTCACGGACATAGGGGAGGGGAGAAGGGAGAGAGAAATGGGAGGGAGGGAAGAATGGAGGAAAACAGGGGAAGGGCTAACAATCGAGATGTAATATGAATAAATTAATAAAAAAATCTAAAAAAAAAAAAAAAGAATATGTCTTCAAATATCCAGAGACTGTATGGTAAAATTAAAGGAGGGATGAGGACTCAAATTAGTGGCAGACAGGCAATAGCCTCCCAGGTGACACCACATTTCCACAAGAAAAACACCAAAGACAGAAAACGGTGGGGAAATTCACATTGCAGGATGCGGAGTGTATATAAAGCTTGGTAGCTTTTCCTTGGATTTATTGTTATGGCTGATATTGTTTTTATGTTCACCATTAGTTCAGAGTATCATGAACAGCTCCTGAGGAGTGAGATAAGATGCCAGCTCAGTTTAGTCAAACCAAACCAGATAAATTGCTGATAGACACTGGAAATTGGGCTAGAGACTGTGCACATCAAACTGTTCTTGAGCTATAAATCTGAGGAAAGAATTCAATCTCTATTCAAAGGAGTGGTAAACACAGTTAGAAAACTCTCCTGCTTGGCAGCAGAGTATCAGGACAACTCTCCATCCAGGAATTAATGCTTTGAGCCTTAGGGTTCTTGGAAAATATTATTATAATGCATTGGAGAAGCCCAGCACTGAAGATGCCATGGTCAATTATTAGTAGTAATTGGACCCCATAGCATTTCCTGGCTCATGCATGAACAGACCTCGGACTATCTTACTTTAAAACCACCCAAATGTATTTCACTCCCAAAAATATCTAAGCAGCAGGAAGCCATTTGTCTGCCTGATTTGCCTTCTCAACCACTTTATATTAAGATGAGGACAAATTTCTGCACATATGCTACGTCAAATATGTCTCATCCTGGAGCATATCAATCTCTAATTTTACTCAGCCTTATTTTTTTTTAAGCAGAATCATAATATAAACATTTCTTTTTTTAAAAAAAATGTATGTTCATTGCTTCAATCTATAGAGGTAATTCAGTAACATTCAATTCTACTATTTCAGGGGTTGTATAGGCCAGGCCTTTTCTCGCTTCTGATACTGCCTTAATTGATGTCTTTCCACTGAATGACTTACAGAATTCCATCCATGCGGATGACAACCACAGTAGCTGTAAGAGAAAATTAATCACCCCAAGTGTCTGCACTCTGTCGTCTCTGCATCGCAGGCTCTTCCTGTTATTAGAACCGGCCTCTCCTTCGCCTCCTTCATCTGCCACCCTCTTCTGTCTCTCTCATGCTTGCCTACCAACTGTCACTAGCCCATCCTTCCACTAGCCAGCTCACAACCTTTCACCCCCATGCTCTAGGGTCCTGTATCTGATTTGGATCAGTCCTCCCTATGCCCTCCTGATCTGAAGTTTGTCGGAGCCTGGTGACGAGGTGTAATGCCAGAGTTAGAACCGGTATTGACGTCTCCTCCCACGTTTCTTCTCTATGGAGATACTTTTTCTGCCAGTCATTTTGAAAAACTTCCTTCCCATGATGCTTCGGGAATCTACCGTAGAGCCAAAGCTCACCCTGAACTCTGTCCAAGAGCCACCAGTTCTCCACATTAACTCTGCCACCAACCCAGACAAGTGACCTCCTCCTGGACAACAGCCATTCTCTCTCAGTCGTCCCCACAAAGGACTGTGAAAGGGCCTTCCAATCCCCTTCTCAAACCTATAGTTCATATGCAAGTACACTTTTTCAGCCTCTGTCCCTGAGTGGCTTCATATTTTGTTCCATCTTACACGACTTCGGTGCCAGATTCCATACATTCTGCCAAATCACACTGTGATTGGCAGGCACAAATCGCACTGAGATTGGCAGGCACAAATCGCACTGTGATTGGCAGGCACAAATCGCACTGTGATTGGCAGGCACAAATCGCACTGTGACTGGCAGGCTCATCCCTCTGTCTCTGGTCTATGTTTCTTAATTCCTGTTGCTTTCTGAGAGGGTTTTACTTTGAAATACAAGATAATTTCTAGCTTGCTCCTCTTCCACTCTCCTCTGCTGTTCTTGTCTTGCTCTCTTGCCGTCTCTACATCTCTACCTCTCTTCCTGTCTCTCTCTTTCTCTCTGGGGCACCCCTCCTCATATAATAAACTTCTCCATATCATAAAAAAATAATTCTTAGCAACAAGTATCCTATATTTAAACACATAAAATATTGGATTTTGGGTTTTTTTTTTTTTTTTTTTTTTTTACTAAAAAAATAGCATAGCTAGACAATATATAATAAGAGACAACCCAGTAAACTGGGTGTTTAGATTTCCTCTGGTATGCTTGAAGTTTATAAAAATAGTGGGATTTTTTTTTTATTTTTTGCATGTGTGGGTATGGAGTGTGTGTGTGTATGTGTGTGTGTGGGTGTGTGCGTGCTCACATGCACATGTGATGCTTATATGTGTGTGTGTATACATCTATGTGTGAGCCCCAAATCTGGCACTATTGGCTTCCTCTGTCACTGTCCATGTTCTGTTTGGATTGTTTGTTTGTTGTTTACTGAGGTAAAGTACTATGAGGAACCTGGAGATCGTGGATTCAAATTGCTAGGCAGTCATCTTGTCCTGGGCATCCCCTGCCTCTGTTTTGTAGATGCTGTGATTACAGGCAGCCACCATGCCTGCCTAGGTTTTCACACTGAGTCCTGGAGATCTGAACCCCTGCCCTGACACTTGCCCAGAAGTGTGTTATCCACTGACCCATCTCCCCAGCCCAAATTCTAAGAATTTCATGCCCTAAGGAAGAATGCACGTGCCACTTATTTTTGAAGAAGAACTGTCACAAATTGCAACTTGAATCAAGAAGCTCCATTGTCAGAGACATGTGGAGATATACCTGGTAGCCAAAGAGGGTATATATGCTAAAGATCGGGGACAAGAACACAGAAAGGATAACTTGGCTCTGCTTCAGTGTGTGCCATCGGAGCATCGGATGATCAGTGCAAAGGGACACAAGAGAAAAGTCAAAATAGCAATGAATAGTCTATTAACTCTCTTGTAGCTGCGGCTTGTTATCGTTCACTCTTCTGTGATAGTTGGGTTATTGGAAGTATAAAAGCAATGCTTTTGACACTCCATATGCATAAGTGTAGTGCTGACATCAGTTTCAAGGATGAACAGCTGTTTCATGGTGGCCCTTGTTCTCTTCTGTGCATTGTGGTGGGAGCTTAAGTAGTGACCTGCTATGTCTGGGTGAATCAGAAACCTGTCCACTGGAACAGGAAGCTGAGTGGCTATCCCTCTCTGCCCCAAACCCTATACCCCCCTAAGTCCAAAAGGTTCCATAGTTTTCCAAAATGAGATCACCATCTGGGGACCAAATATGAAAACCTATGGTCCTGTGGGGAGCATCTCATACCCAGACTATTCCAATAAGCAAAAGAAGTTACCTCTGGCAAAATTAAGGAGAAAATTACTGTTTATTAGAAAGCTGTTGAGTAGTTCACATAATCAATGGGACGACTAGAGAAGCTGGGCTGCAAGGAGCTTGGGACAACAGGAAACACTAAGATGTTTGAGCCACTAGAATAAAGAAGTGTTACCTTTTTTTTTTTTTTTTTTACATATTTTCATAGTATTACAGGAAAGAAACTAAAGTATGCAAGCTCCAATATGTTCCTACTCCTTAGACAGAATAAGGAAGGTTAATTTTACTTTTAGTGCCCAAGAATGAAACATGGCCATGGAGCAGCCATTACTCAACAGTTAATTAGGATGCTACTACAGAAGGTGGTTCAAAGCTGGATATGGATACTGAGATGCTGAACACACAACAACAGTCCATTACATAGTCCAATCTATTTACATGCTGTTCTTTTTTTATTATTCTTTCTCCTCATGTGTTCTTTGGATAGTCAGGCCATCACCTTGCTCACAAAACAATCCATGGCATTCTTGCAACAAGCAATAAGGACCAGAAGAAAAGTAGAGATGTAGCCTCGTTTGTCCTGCTCTCCTGGACTGTGACTTGGACTAAACCCACTGGGTTACTTCTCTCCCTGGTTATAAATTCAGGGCTTGTCAATTTCAACAAACTCGCCTTAGAAGTCTTTTCTACTTCACTAGAGATTCCTCTGGAAAAGGTGAGAGGTCTTCAACCTCAGCTACAAATATCTCCTACTAGCTGGACCAAAGTCTTCTAGCCAGCCTTTTGGAATTCAAGACCACATTTTAAATATGTCTTGAGAGTATGCAGGAATAAAAACCATAGGGAGACAGAATAGTCAATAAACTGTGAGGGAGAGCATGCATTTATTCTATTCGGTTTGGAGACGGTGATTTTTTTTTACCAGCATAAGATAAAACAAAAAATAATATCATTTGGTTTTGGCCCACATAGTATACCATGAGGTCAATATGGCTGATTTCTTTAAATGAAATTAGTGAACTAGTTAGTGCTCTAAAGATCTAAAGACCAGGCTAAAGATCTTCACTGGGAAATAACAGAAAGATCATGGCATTGGGGGAAAAAGTTAGATATGGATTTGTGTTCTTGTTTATCTATCTATTAACAAAACAAAGCAGTGTAATTTTTTAAATTTATCTGATATCTATAAAACTGTTCTATTTTGTCCTATGATGTATGTTAAGATAGATTTTGTTCAATAATTATTACTTTTATAGCTTCAGTATAACCAAAGATATAACTAGTCTCTATAGCACATATAACAGTTTGCTTTTGCTAGGCATGACAACCTAGGCCCATGGACTCAATAGTAAGTAGGCTGACGCTGAAGGAGCAGGAGTTCAAGCTAGCCTGGATGACAGAGAGGCAGCCTGTCTACTCCTCTAGATATCTCCCTTCATTAAACAAACATTTATTGATTGCATGCCTACACTGTACTGTTCTAGAAAACGTGCATGCAAGGCAAACAAGAGAAAGCCTTGAAGGTTTTACTCTGGGAGACATATAAGTAAACAAGTGAAAGTACAGTGAGACTAGAGAAAAATGGTGGCGAGGGCTTTAAAGAACACAATACAAGATGAGAGTTGACTATTTACATGAGATGGAGATGTCTTCCCTGAAAATCTAGAGTGACACCAATGACTTTAAAAAGAAAGTTGCCCCCGAAGTGTTGAAAAGCCATCTAGGTGGAAGGGACAAGAAGGTTAAAGGCTCTGAGTCAGGGGTGAGCTTATCATATGTGAAAAATAAGAAGGCTACGTGAATGAAGGTTAGAGGAATGCAAGCTGTTAGGGAACCAGAAAAAACTTGCTTTAGGCTAAGGATGTTAGGTTCTGTTGGGTTTGGGTGTAGCTTTATAGCTTATCCTAGTAAATAGTAGGACCATCAAAGAATAGTAAGAAAGTTAGGGATATGATTTGATTTCTTATTTGAAAGAATCACTTCAACCACTATATAAGGAATGAATGGGGCTGATAAGATGGCTTAGCAGGGCGCCAGTCCTCTGAATGACTAGGATGCCCCGGGTACCTGTGTATCTGAATAAAGCCTCTTGCAGTTGCAACCGAAAAAAAAAAAAAAAAAAAAAAAAAAGATGGCTTAGCAGGATCCCCAGGACCCACACGTATTAGTTACTGCTCTATTGTACTGAAAAGACACTATGACCAAGGCAACTCTTATAAAGGAAAAGATTTCCCTGGGGGCTTGCTTACACTTTTAGAGGGTTGGCCCATGATCATCAGCATGGTAAGAAACCGACAGGCAAGGCACTGGAGGAGTAGTTGAGAGCTTTACAGTCAGTAGGTAGAAGGGAGGGAGGGAGGGGAAAGAGAGAGAGACAGGAGGGGGTAGGGAGGGAGAGAGAGACTGGGCCTGGCTCAAAGCCCATCCCCAGTGCCACATTTCCTCCACCCAGGCCACATCTCCAATAAGACCACAACTCTACTAATGTCAGGCAGAATGCATTTCAAGTTGGGCATGGGATCGTTATATTGAGTTAATTATAATTGTGACCTGGTTATTGTTTTCATTTGGAAATTAAGCACAGCATAAAGAGATATGATTGTGTATCACGTTGACAAGGGGTAGTCCTTGTAATGGCTGTTCTTGGTTGCCAACTTGACTACATCTGGAGTTAACTAAACCTCAAGCAGTGGGGCACACCTGTGAGGCATTTTTCTTAATTAAATCATTTTTAGTGGGAAGACACCCCCCGCCCCTAATTCTGGATCTTTTGAGGTGGAAATATCTACCTTAAGTCTAGACCACACCTTCTGGTGGCAGCCTGTATAAAGGACATGGGAGAAGGAAGTTTTTGGTCTTTGCCTACTTACCCTCACTTTTGCTGGCAAGGCCATTCCTTCACTGGCATTACAGTCTGCATCTTTGGGATTCCAGTGTTTAGCAAAGACCAGCTGAGATAGCCCATCTTATGGACTGAAAAACTACTGGGCTGTTGGACTTTCCATTGGTAGACAGCCATTGTTGTTCTAGCTGGACCACAGCCGGAAACAACGCTAATAAATCCCCTTAATATATTTATATATTATGTATTTATATATTTCTAAATAAACATTTATACATAACATAATATGTAACTATATATAAATATATGCATTATAAATGTATATGTGTGTGTATAAACACTCAATTCTATCAGTTGCTTCTCTAGAGCAGCACTTCTCAACCTGTAGTCAAAACCCCTTTGGAGGTCACAAATCAGATATCTGCCTATCAGATATTTACATTATGATCCAGAACAGTAGCAAAATTACAGTTATGAAGTAGTAACAAAACAGTTTTACCACTGGGGGTCACCACAACATGAGGAACATGAATTAAAAGGTTTCAGCATTAGGGAGGTTGAGGACAGATGCTCTAGAAAACCATGAATATCCATCATGTGAAGGTGTAAGGAGAGAATTGACTCCATAAAATTGTTCTCTGACCTCCAAACACACGTTATGACATGCACATGTACACACACACACACACTCATACAGCATTAAATGCATTTTTTAAAAAGAATCAATGGATGATAGCAGTTTTCATCTTCCATGCTAACAACATTTCCTTCTAGTTTCACTCTTCTTCTGCCTACAGTCTTGGTTACTCATAAATTTCTTCAAAGATATAAAACACTGAAGTGCTGTCTAGCCTGCTCCAAGTTCCATAAAACTATGTAGCTTAGTTGCTCCGTGCTGTGTAGCAGGTCATTCACTTACACACAAATAACTGAAGGAAAGCCGAAATAATAGGTCAGTTCCTGTTTGCAATAATTTTAAATGGGAGTGAAATATAGGAAACAAAGATTGCTCAGCCTTGTGTTAATGAGCCCAGGGAGAAACTCCTGAGAGAATGTACATAAACAAGGCAAGCAGAGTGCTCGTCAGCTGGCTAGAGCGAAGGAGCTGGAGGGAGGTGTCCATGGAGGTCAAGGAGCCAAAGTTTTCAGAGTAAATTAGCAGGGAGGTGAGGAGAGCTGCACGGGAAGAGAGCTCTTGAGATTTGTAGAGCTTCTTTTTAAGGCTCCTGATAACAGGCTGGGGATGCTATGCAGGGAGCTAACCAAAGGCAAGGAAGAACGCTTACAGGACTGGAGAAAACTGTCTCCAGAGCTTGTGTCCCCACCAGAAGTACTAAAACGCTGCCAGTGCATCCCACAGTGGGCAGAATGCACTAAAGGCGATGTGTTCACTGGAAGTGAAGAAAGTACCCAAACCTAAAGGCTGTCTGATTGCACCTTAAAAAGTATGAAGGTCTTACCAGGAAACTGGGACAGAGGGGAAGGCATCCTATTGGGACTCTAAATGAGAGATGCATGGGAGAATAGCAAAATAAAAGGATACAGAGGGTCCTAGAAATCTACAAGTAGAACAATATGATAGGCAGATTTGGGCCCAGGGGTCCCGCTCAAACTAAGGCACCAGCCAAGGACAATACAGGAGGTAAACTTTAAACCCCTACCCAGATCTAGCCAATGGTCAGAATATTCTCCACAGTTGAGTGGAGAGTGGGATATGACTCTCTCACGTACTATGGTGCCTCACATTTGACCATGTCCCCTGGAGGGGGAGACCTGGTGGCACTCAGAGGAAGGACAGCAAGTAGCCAAGAAGAGACTTGATACCCTATGAGAATATATACGGGGAGGTAATCCCCCTCAGGAACAGTCATAGGGGAGGGGAATAATGGGAAAATGGGGGGGGGGGAATGGGAGGATACAAGGGATGGGATAAACATTGAGATGTAACAAGAATAAATTAATAATTTAAAAAAAGTTAACAAAAAAAAAGTGTGAAGGTAAGCCCCTAAATGGTAATTTTCCATATACTTTTCTTTATAAAAATATGACATAATTTTACAAAATAAATGGAATCAAAGACAAACTTGATGCACTAAATGGAAATATAAACATAACATCAAAATCATTGAGAAATCTCTAACACAGTGCTCAGAGACAAAAGTACAGCACTTACAGCACTGATCACTTATGTTAAAGTAGAACGCAGTCTTAATCACCTCTATTGACTGTTAGGAAAAAAAAAAAAAAAAACAGAATTAGAGGCTGGAGTGATGGTGTGGTGTGGTGCTGAGGAACACTTGCTGCTCTTGCAGAGGACTGGAGTTTGGGTCTCATCACCTATAGTGTGTGGCTCACAGTCACTTGTAACCCTAGTTCCAAGGGATCCAGCACCTTTTTATGGCTTCCATAAACATCTCCTTGCACGTGTGCACGCGCATGCACGTGCATATACACACACATGCGCCCGCACGCACACACACACCCAGAAATCAAAGAAAGTTAAAATGATAATAACAATTAACGATAATAGTAATTATAGAAGAAAACCAACGTTATCAGGACAAAGATCGGAGCAGAAAGCAATGGAACAGAAAACATAAAAGAATAGTGAGACTGAATAAGAGCAAGAGTTATCCCTTCGAGTTCCTGGACAAAAGTGATTACTATCCCACTGGACCCATGAGGACAAAAGATGGAAGATGCAACTGAGAGACACAGCCACATACAGTAAATGCTCTATAATGAAAAGCTGTGAGAGAAATGGTTGTAAATTAGATAAATTATACACAATGAATAAATTTGTGCAATACACAAATAACTGAAAATCACTCAAAAATAATTAGGTACTCCAAACAGTGCCATATCTATAAAAGACACTAAATTTGTAGCTCAAAACATTTCCATAAAAGAAACTTAAGATTTACATGTTCCTACAGGTAAATTTTAAGAAACATTAAAAAAGAAAATAATTCAATTCTACAAAGCCTCTTGCATAAAATTGGATACATGGGAATACTGCCTAATTGGTTCTGTAAGATCAGAACATCCCTCCTACAAAAACTACAGGGGGGAAAAACCTTCAGACTAATATTGCCAATTAAAGTCACAAAAAGCTATAAAGTAGTAGCAAATTAAACCCAACAATATTTAAAAAGGGAAATGCATCGTGACCTAGAGTATTTAGCCAAGAATTGCTAGGTTGCCTTAGGATTTAAAAATAAATTAATGCATTTGACCATAAACACACAAATTAAAAATAAAAGACCATGAATGTAAGATCAGGCTAAGCTACATAGTGACACTTGAAAATAAAATTTTATTAATAAAACGAAGATGTGAGAATAATTGATATGGGGTAAATGTCCATAAATTGATGCATTTACTACCAAGACTGCACTGGTTCAAATGGACAAAACCACAAAATTTTGTAGAGAGAGCAAATTTTTGCTACATATAAAACATACTTTAGGGGCTGGAGATATGGCTCAGTGGTTAAAAACACTGGCTACTCTTTCAGGGGAACTAGACTTGAATCCCAGCACCCACAAGGCAACTCACAACCGTCTGTAACTCAGTTCCAGGAAATCTGAAGCCCATCTCTGGCCTCCACAGTCACCAGGCACACACAGCCATAAATGCAGGCAAAACAACTATACACACAAAAGAAATAAATCCATTTTTTTAAAAGCATCCTTTGCTTGTAACTAAATAAGTTTAAACTATTCAAATTATTAAACCATTTGTATACATAGGACAAATTTTGAAATTATGAAAATACATGTTAGCAAAGAGACAGTGGCATTGTAAAGTGTATTCACCTAGTTAACACGAGTTAACAGCTCTACACATATTGACATTAGTGACCCTCAAAGGCATGGTTAAATAAAAGTGAATCAGGACAGGTTCTAAAGCTATAAAGCAGTAGCACATGCTGCTGGTATTAAATCTTTTTACTTACTAGAAGTGAAGATTCACAGGCTAGAAAAAGGCACAAAATTTACAGTGAGGATTGCCTCTGGCAAGGGACAGGAGCAGTAAGGCAAAGAGAGGCTTTAACGTGAAAGATTAGAAATTTATCAGTTTCACATGTATTCATTTGTATATCAGGTATGGGGATGTTTGATAATAATATTCACTTTAGGTTTTTTTTTTTTACAATTTTATTTTTTTTCAAAAACCAAAACAAAAATTTGTTTGACATTTGATGTCTCGAAACATTATGATAATAAAACAGCTATAAAGCAGGGAGAGACAGAGATCATTAAGTAGCACAAAACAGCAGAAGACATCTGATTCAGCTGTGATTTCTGTAATTACATGGATTGAATTGTGTGGTTTTTCTAGGGAAGGGGGCTTCCTTTCCCACATGTGAAAGTGTTGCAAAAACCAGCGTGGGTTCCCAGAGGCACCTTGCTTTTGATGGGTGTGGCTCTTTTTTTTGTTGTTTGTTTGTTTTGTTTTGTTTTTGTTTGTTTGTTTTTAATTTTTTATTATTAATTTATTCTTGTTACATCTCAATGAATTATCCCATCCCTTGTGTCCTCCCATTCTTCCCTCCCTCCCCTTTTCCCCTTATTCCCCTCCCCTATGACTGTTCCTGAGGGGGATTACCTCCCCCTGTATATGCTCATAGGGTATCAACCTGCTGTCCTTCCTCTGAGTGCCACCAGGTCTCCCCCTCCAGGGGACATGGTCAAATGTGAGGTGTGGCTCTTAAAAGCCCTTAGAGAAAAACCTTTCCAAGACTCATCCTAACTCTTCAAACTTTCCAAGACTCATCCTAACTCTTCAAACTATCAAATTGGACATAAGCAGCACAACCAGTACATCATCAAATGACCCTACCAGCTCCACGGAACAGTAGCCCCGACTCTTGTCTCCCTGGACTTCAGACGCTGGGATGAATCAAACTGGAAGGGATCTAGCCACGAGACTTTTTGTGGCACCATCCATGGCGCCCAGCAGATGGTACATATCATTTGTATTTACTCCTGTCGCTGTGACAAAGGCCCATAGTGCATGGTCCATCACAGCAGAAAAGCCATGGAGCTGCAGCAGCCTGGTATACGGTGATGGATGCTTGTTCATTCTATCTCTGTCTGTTTTGTGGGAAGTATGGCTGACAGTGGATGGTAATGAGTTTAAGACCGCTAGCCGGATGGTGTCAAGGAAGAGTCAGTCTGACATGACTGGCTCTCCAGACCCTTTTCTGAGCCCCATGAGGACATCATGGGAAGTCACTCCTCTCTTTCCTCCTCCTAACCAAAAAGATGTTCCTTAAGCAAAAGCTCAGTGAACTATTTTGGAGTTCAGAGGGCATCTGTTTACATCTCCTGTGGTTAAGAGCAGGGTTACCAAGAAGCAGAAAGATTGTTACTGCTCATAAAGAGAAACTTTTACAAATAAACTTCACAGATTAGCCATTAACCAAAACCCCTCTAGCTTATCTTGAGCTCCCCCTACGATTCTTTACCGCCTGGGACTTCTGAAACATTAGATAGCACAGTAATTGGTCGGCTCAGATTTCCTTCTCTGCATTTTTCTCATGCATGACTGTTTCAGTCCAGAGGAAGCAAAGCACGTTTTGATTTGAGTTTAACTGATGCACATTTCTCAATAAATCTTGAGCAAAATAAACACTGAGGGGAAAACAGACACAGAGCCTGAGCCAGCCAGCTATGAAGGCTGCATCCCTGCTCACCCTTGATTTAAGACTTTTCAATAGAGGAGAGCCCTAACTGGAACTACAGTGGTTAAGTGATGCCAGACATGCTTCCTAAATTTGGGGTTCCAAATACTACCAGGAAGCTTTGCCACAGAGGCTGTCAATTAATTTCCCAGGCCCAGAGGGATTTGAGGGAAGATTAAGCCATATGCTGCTGATTCATTCGCACTTAACTCAACAATATGTTGTCTCAAAAGGAAGATCTGGTGGGTTTAAAAAAAAAAAAAAGACAAAAAAAAAAAAAAAAAACCTTTGAAGTGCTTTTTTTTTTTTTAAATACTATTAAAGACTTATTTGTTTCATAATAGTAAAGATGATTTTCCCAAATGTAATTCAAGTCTAATCTTCCTTAACACCTTAAACCACAGTTAAAGCCGGAAACATCTGTGCTTCAGCTGACTGTGCTCAGCACGCCTCTGGGAGGCTCAGGACATGCAGGCATTTCTAAATTGAGGATTCCAGTAACTCTACCAGCCTTCTGGGGTAAGGACTAAGGGCAACGCCGACAGCATTACATGTGCACTCATGTACTCCACACCTATTTTGCCAACAAGCTCTTTTCCATTGTTTTATAATTTATTTAAAAACTGATTTGCCATTTATACCTAATCCTACATCATCTGTTTTGAATTTTTCTTGTTTTTGTTTATCTTTAAAACTCATGCAAAGAGGTTTGTTGTGACATTTCTGTGCATGCATATGATTCACTTTGGCCATATCCGCCATTTCTGCTATTCTTCCCTACCCTCCCACATTTCTAATCCCTTGTATTTTCAAATTCTCTTTTTCCTCTTCTTTGCCTTGAGAGTCAACATATAAGAGAAAATATGTCACACTGACTCTGAAATTTTATTTAACTTAACATCAAGAGCTCAGTTCCATCCATGGTTCTGAACACTGGCATGAGTTCATTCTTTTGGGAGGCTGAGTAAAGCGTGTGTGTGTGTGTGTGTGTGTGTGTGTGTGTGTGTATCTGTCTGTCTGTCTGTCTATCTGTCTGTCTATCTATCTGTGTGTCTGTTTCTGTGTTGTCTGTATATTTGTGTATGTCTGTGTCTGTGTTTCTCTGTGTATGTGTGCCTGTGTGTGTCTGTGTTTCTCTGTGTATATATGTGTGTCTGTGTGTGCCTCTGTGTATGTGTGTTTGCATGATCATCTTTTTAATGTCTCACTAGGTTCCCCGGCTGATTTTAGAACCTGGCTATTCTAAATAGCCTAACAACAAAGATGAGTATAGATTTGTCTCTGTGGTCAACTGGCTTTGATTTCCTAGACTGTACTCAGAATGCTACCAAGTTCACTGTGGGGGTTAACTTCATCTGAGGGCTGCAGCGGTGGGGGCTAGAGCACTGGGCAGCTATTAGCATGGAGGAAAGACTTGTCAGTGTGTCCCTGGATATCACTCTTGTAGCAGGTAAGGACTCTGGAACCCAGAGCTGGCGTGATTCCCACGACCTCTCATTTCTTTCACCTTGTGTTCTAACCCAATCCCTCCACTCCCCCAAATAATTCTGACCTTTCAAAGTCTTGAGAGGAACTGCTGAGATAGAGTGATATTCTGTAACAGGGAAATCCCTTTCACACCTTCATATTATGAAGTCTAATATTTGTTTTTACATATTTCCAAAGTGTTGAACTTTTAGGTTGAAGATCCAGTGTGTGAAACTAGAGAAGACCACGGATGGTTCCTACAGGTTACTCATGAGGACAAGAGAGCTGGTGTGCCATTGTCCTTCCCCTAAACATCTTTGATACCTAGCCTTTAATATCCTGCAATCCAGAAACACATATACTAATTTGAGATTAAAAGGCATGTGTGAAATTCTTAGATAATCACAGTGGTCATAGGTGTATATAATTTATGTATATGGTATATGATTCTACTTGAATTTCCCAACTAAAACTAAAATAGTGACTAAAATAGCAAACACATACAGGCAAGTTCACGACCATGTACCAGTTTTGCTCCTAGGAACTACAAGTTAGATACAGGAGGGAAAGGACTCATAGAGTCGTAAGGCCCTTGAGCCATTAGCTTCTATTTTGGATGAAGCAGGGAACAGGAAAACTCAAACACTGTCACAGGAACTCACTATTGACCTTACACTGAATCCCCCTGAGAACATCAGCAAAACTTAGGATGGTATTTAAAACCCCCATGGAGCCATCTGTGTCCACAAAATCATCAGGGAGGTAGGTTTGAAAGTACTAAAGTGAATATAATATTCAAAACTCTCCAAAGAAATCAAGGCCCCTTTTCTAGGATGAAGCTCCAGGCTGAAGAGAAACTACTGGGAAGACCGCCCCCCCCCCCCAGTGGAAAAGGAAAGGAGCAAAGAATGCCCCCCAAAATGCCCACACTTACAGGTAGGGAAACCTCAGAGGAGACCACTGTTAGGACACAAAGTGGAAATGAAGGAGTCAAGAACCATGGAGCCTGAATGTCTGTCTCCCAACCCTACTTCATCCAAGAATCTAACTTCACCTAAACACAAACAACCGAAAGAAACAGGAAGTAAGTGCCATGTACACATCACTGCACACTACTGCAAACAATGCATACCTGGGAACGGAATGTCCACAACGCAAATCAAAACTGTGATTGAATCTTTCAAAAAGGAGCTAAAAGCTATGGCAAACATCCTGTCCTTCACTAAGTTCCATGCAGGTTCCCGTGAGCCCTATTCTTAGTCAGGCCTCAGCACTCACCTGTGTCAATAGTGAACAGTAACTATTTTCAACAAACACTAAGATAGACTCCAACAGTTGGAGGCCATGGCTATGTAGTCTCTAGGAGACCCTTGTATATGCCTACTTAGAAAGTTTCAAGGCAGCCAAAGGAACTTACTGAGTTTTTCCAACCAGAACCTGCAGAGAGAGCAAACTTGTCTCCAAGCCTCTGAAAAATACTTTCCTTAATTGTAGAGGACTTGGACTATAGTATATTACTCATGGTTCATGAGCTCAGAAAGGCCATTAATGAGTTAACTCTGTTCCAGGATGCTTGGAGCCTTGGAAGACTTGAACACTGAAGGATCAGGATGATCTGGCTGTTACAGGCTACTGTCTGAGAGCTCTGTTGGATTTATTGGTCTGAACAACTGATGCAAACTCTTCAAGTAGCCGTGGGTGCTTTATAACTGGTGACAGAGTCTCAAGGGCAAGCAGCCTGATACAAATCCAGATGCATCTCACCCTAGAATCCCAAGAGACTGTTTTACTTTTACATCTAAACCTCATAAGATGTTTGACATGTTTTTCTTTTCGCATTCATTCGTCAGCGTAGTCACAACGCATGACCTAGATTCATGTAGAGAAGGGACACGGTCCCCCCTTTGTTGACCTATGTCACGAATGCTATGAGAATACCTGAGTTAGAACAAGTATGTTAGTGTGGCCATCTGCGAAAACTACAACTGACAGAAAAGTCTCTAATAGGAAGGAAGCCAAAGCAACAGAATGGGATAAATGTTAAAAAAAAAAAAAAAAAAAAAAGTAATTGATGAAAAAATGCTAAAAGTAAAAGTAAAGTTGGCATTGTGCATTTGTTAGAGTACCCAATCAGCCTAGGAAAATTGGTCCAGAAGAACCAAGTGAGTTCTGCAATACTCTAGGAAAGTTAATGGTCTGCTAAGAAAAAAAAAAAAAAAAAACATGTAGGCAAACCAGACAATTTACATATAAAGAAAGTAAACTAAAGACTCATCACCTATTTTTAGTGATGGGTTAATATATTTAAGCCACAGAAGGAAAAAGAGTGCTAGCCAAGGATTTTATACACAAGATAAATTGACATCTAAGCATAACGCCCACAGATGGACTACTACAAACAGAATTCTAGTAATATGGTTCCTTCCCCCAAAGGAACTGCTAAAGAGGATTTAAAAAAAAAAAAAAAAAAAAGGAATCATATGGACACTGGAAAGGTTTGGACTCACAGAAGACACACGGATTCGAGCTTGTCCATTAGAGAAGGACTATGATAAGTTAGGTAGCATACATCTATGCACAGTTGATTAAATCATTCCAGAATATATCCATATTTTAAGACAGCATCTTATATACTATAAACAGAAACAAATTTTACCTACAGAAAATCATGAATTGCCATGTTAATTTGATCTGTCTCTTTTAAAAGTCTACTTCCATGCTTCCTGATCCATTGCCTCACTTTCAGTTTCACTGCCCAAGAGAAGCGGAGAGCCTTGAGAGAGCAATGCCTAAGCACCCGATTTGCACTGAGTGAGTGAGATGAAATGCCCAGTGCTTATCGGAGAGCTAGGCTTCCTAACTAACACTGAGGTCTTTCCTCCTGAAGAGTCTAAGTACGTAAGTCATGGAGTGAGGTCTTCATGTGGTGCCGAAGCATTATAGTTGGTTAACTCAAATGACAAAAGGGACTAACTGACCATTACTGAAAGACAAGGTGAAGAGTTGCCTACTCTTAACTGACTTACAACCAAGCGTAGCTCTTCTTATATGGAAAGTTCAATGGTGTTCCCATTTCCTCAAATTAACTTAATATTGTCTTAAAAAGACATATTGGTAATTATTTTTAAGTATCTTATATGCATCATGATGCAGACCTCAAGTCTCAACACTCAGGAGGTTGAGGCAGGAGGAGTTCCACAAATTCTAGGCTGGCTTGACCTACATAGCAAGTTCCAGGCCAGATAAGGCTACACAGGAAGAACTTGACCCAAAAACAAAAGCAAAGCAAAACAAAAGCAAAAACAAATAATAATAGATAAGTAAAATATCTATCAATAGATGGACTGTTTATTGTTTTAAATTACATTTTCATTGCTGGGAATTAAGCCTAAGGGCCTCGCACATGCTAGGCAAATGTTTCATCACTGGGTTAACTGCTTGCCTTTTGTTTTATCATTTATTTCGAGATGGGTCCTCCTTGAGTGACCCAGGTTTGCTTTGTAGTTGTTCTATCACCTGGGCAAGGCCTTACATTTCTGATCCTCTTGCCTCTGCCTCCAAAACTGTTGAAATTACAAGCCTCACCATGAAGCCTGGCTTAATGGCTTTTAAAAAGCAAAAGTATGAGATAGTCACAATGAAATAACCAATATTAATTTTTAGGCAGTAAAATTAATTATGGCATCTTTAAAACTAATAAACTTTGTGACCTTTGGCTCGGAAAATGAACACGGTGGCTGTGTTCTCCTCCTGGACACTGTCCCCTCACATGGCCACATGGCTGAATTCCCTACTTTGTAGAAGAGTTAACACCTCCTCCTCAGTAGGGATATCCAGCACTTAATAAATTTGAAATGGAATCATAAAGGACTGAAGAGTTATTGCTAAGCAAATCTGTAATATAATAATATAAGAGCCACATAGCAATCATGATCAGTAGACTCAAGTTGAAAATATAGTAAGAAAAATGTGTATGTGTTTGTAAACGCATTTAACTAATGGGGAAAAAGTGGATAGTCAGGGAAGTTTTTGAATGTAGTGCCCTTGTGTCTAACGGTAAAATGTTAATTTTCAAAGTGTTTTTAGCTTGAGAAGTACTAGGAAGCCTACACAGATGCAGAGGTGGTCCTATCACCCTTGCTATAGAGATGAGAGAACTGGTC
Source organism: Acomys russatus (assembly GCF_903995435.1). Classification (NCBI taxonomy): domain Eukaryota; kingdom Metazoa; phylum Chordata; class Mammalia; order Rodentia; family Muridae; genus Acomys; species Acomys russatus. The sequence continues at coordinate 17,562,491 of NC_067152.1, read as the reverse complement.
CTGTAGGCAAAGATGGCACCTTGCCCACACCAGACCAGGCACCGGTAAGACACTGTCTTTAGATTCAGTGCTCTCACCAGTGTGGCAGTTAATTCATGTAATGTATTTGATAAGTAATGTCAGAGATATTATAATAAGATTTATAAGACTGGGGAGATGGCTCAATCAGTAACCTGCTTGTTACATAAGTACCAGGGCCCAAGTCCACATAAAAAATCAGGTGCCATGGCTAAGGACTGGTAATGCCAGTACTGAGTAGATGGAAACAGGCCAGCCTGCCCAGCTCCCAATACCAGGACTTACTAATACACTCAGTCTCAAAAACAAGGCAGATGCCACCTAAGGAGAAACAACACCCAGGTTTGTCCTTTATCCTCCGCAAACATGCTGTTCTATGGGTGCCTCACAGTCCTCCACACAGTCAGCTTTGAGTCTTGAAAATTAGCCTCAAAGAAAACTTTTTAAAAATTAGTATATAGAACAATATGATAGGCAGATTTGGGCCCAGGGGTCCCGCTCAAACTAAGGCACCAGCCAAGGACAATACAGGAGGTAAACTTTAAACCCTACCCAGATCTAGTCAATGGTCAGAATATTCTCCACAGTTGAGTGGAGAGTGGGATACGACTTTCTCACGTACTCTGGTGCCTCACATTTGACCATGTCCCCTGGAGGGGGAGACCTGGTGGCACTCAGAGGAAGGACAGCAAGTAGCCAAGAAGAGACTTGATACCCTATGAGAATATATAGGGGGACGTAATCCCCCTCAGGAACAGTCATAGGGGAGGGGAATAATGGGAAAATGGGGGGGAGGAATGGGAGGATACAAGGGATGGGATAACCATTGAGATGTAACAAGAATAAATTAATTAAAAAAAAAATTAGTATATAACTCAGAAGTTGGCAACTGGGTAAGATTTTTGAACCTTCTAGGGTGCAGACAGTCCCAGAGGAGAATTTGTTATCAGAATTCAGAAAGTACTATTGCATCCACAGAGCAAAGGGTAGCAGTGCTGGCAGACGGCCCACCGTGCGCGAGATGGTTCCTACAACAAACCGTTACCGGGTCCATCTTCTTGACAGAGCTGAGAATGAGGGATGGTGATAATCTGAAATTTGTTTTATTGGTTGTATATAAACTAAGGCAAATTCACCCTGATGATTCACCCAAGGGTCCCACAGCTCTTATCACGTTACTTTAAATCACTCCGTTCATTGTTCTGGCTCTAAACATTATTATTTAACCAATGTACTTTGCTTACATATATAAGCCCCTTAATTGGTGCTTAATTACCACTCGATTCTTTTTTTTTCTTGTAATTAACTCATTAAATGTCTTACTAAGTAAAAACAGCACTGAGCAAATGAGGTAATTAGTGCCTAATTACCAGTTACGAAAGATTACCACAATGACTTACAAATGACTGGCTTCTTTGTTACCACTCGGAATTTCTGTTGTTAACCTTAAGTAATTGACTACAATTTGTTTGGTATGGTATAACCATAAAATGCATGGTTCTTAGAGCTGAATTGAGAAACGCTAGTCGCTTCTAGGGAGTAGTAATTTAGCAGTAGGATTTGGGGATTCGGGACACGGGGCCTTCATCTGGCAGCAAAGCCTAGACTGAAGAGTGGAGTCTTAGAATCAGCCAGGAAGCCCAGAGGCCCTCAGTTTAGGCTTCTACTTATCCTAACCTTCAGTGCTGCCCAGAAACAGAGATCAGAACCAAATGCCCACCCTGGCGCATGATGACTGTGTCTATTTTACAGGTGGAAGAAGTGAGACCAGCTAAGGATGCATAACAATCAAGAGTGAATTCCCACTAGCTATCTACACCATAGAAGCTTCCTTGATCTCTCAGCAGTGGTGTCTTCTCTCCAGAAATCTCAGAATAAAGTGTAGTGTGGTCTCAGAGACTTAGATACTGAGAGCTCAGCAGATCTGAGTTTGGGTTTCTGTTCCGCATACTGCTTTCTGCAGGATATTGGATAAGATATTGAGGTGTTTGCATGAAAGGGGCCAATATAGGCTCCTATATCTAAATGCTTGGTTCCCAGCTGGTGGAACTGTTTGAGAAGAATTAGGAGGTGTGGCCTTTCTGGAGGTGTGTCACTGAGGATGGGCTTTGAGGTTTCAAAGCCCTAGTCAGACCCAATCCCCCCTCCCCCCCTCCCCGGTCTCTCTCTCTCTCCTCTCTGCCTGATGCCTGCAGATGAGGATGTAAAGCTCTCAGTTACTGCTCCAATGCCATGCCTATCCATTTCCCACCATGATAATCCTGGGCAGACCTTTTAAAAGTGTAAGCAAGTCCCCCAATTAAATGATTTCTTTTAAAAGAGTTACATGTAGAAGTAGAAGAGTAACTGTGACAGGCATTCAATCACTTTGGGTGTCCGTCTCCTTGCCTGTAAAATGGAGATTACCCTAAAGGCCAGTAAAGTGTGTTTGAATGAATTCATGTGTTTTGAACAGCAGTTGGTACATAGTAGTGGGTCTTTATTTCCCTTGGTTGCTTTAGGAAATGCAGCCTGGAAAAGATCTGGTGTCAACTTGTTTCATTATTAGGATAAAACGTTATCCTAATAATAAGGTTAATAAACGAACATTATAAGTCAAAGGCTAGCAACTTGAGCATGGTGTACCACACCTGTAACCCCAGCACTTGGGAGGCTGAGGCAGGATGCCTGTCAGAAGTTCCGGGGCATCTTGGGATACACGGTGAGTCTATATCTCACAGAAAAGTACTAGCCAAGTGGAGTCGTGCACATCTACGATCCCATGACTCTGGAAGCAGAGGAAAGAAAACGGCCACAAAATTGACTTGATTCACATAGCAAGCTCCAGACCAACTAGGGCTACATAAGTGAGACCCTATCTGGAAAAGCCAAAAGAGAAGAAGATGAGACTATAACCCTCTGCCTGAGAAGACACTTTTCTTTAAAGCTTCAGAGTTGTGCGGAGTGGCAACACCTGTGATTAAGGAAGTGGCCAAAAACGGTTAAGAAAATATGAACTACCCCTTAAACAATGGGCTCCACTTTGACCTACTTCCATGTGCATAAACCAGACATGGATCATAGTACCAACACACCATCCCCGTGAAGTTCCAAGTGGACACTGGAGGAAACCCACAATGCTATTAGCATTTTATCACAGAACACTGAATACTTACTGTCTTCCCGGGGCTACACTGTAGACTAAAAACATGGCTACTTTGTAAACAAAAGGAAATAATTTATTATGGAAGATGAAGACTTATTTTCCTTTTCACAAATATTTGTCTAGCAGTATATAGGGGAAGGCAGGAGAGACCCCGGAGTTTGCAGCATACAGTGTTGCGTGCATCCTAACAGGAGGAAGCATGGAGTGGTGAAGAGCCCAGGTGCAGGGTTCCTCCTTCAGATGTGAGTGTAAAACGGGCAGCCCAGTGAAATGCGCTTTGGATTGAATTTTGGGGGGAAAAAAAGACACCCAGAGGCGATACAATACCTTACACGCAAGCCTGTTCTCTGGATTCCCAGATTTCACTCTTTGTACCTGAGAAACCCCAGGCAAGTGACTTAACAGCTCTATACTTTATGGCCTTTCTTTATAATCTGAGGATAGCAAGAACACCTGCTTCTCACTGCTGCTGAGAGCGCTGAATGCATTACCAAATATAAAACCCTCAGAATTATGCCTGGCTCATCAGTAAGGGTCCAGTAAATTTGAACTTTCATGTTCTATCCTTTAAATAGCAGCTCAAAGGGGATGCTGAACAGCATATACAAAGGGATCAAAGGCATGAAAATACCGCATTTTGAAACCCACATATAGACTTATCTGACGGATCAAAACACTCCATTCATCTAGGGGTGCAGATCAATTCTGGAGCCCAGATGGCCACAGACAGGCCTCCAACTCTTTGTAAGAAACCTGAGCTCAGCAGAGTGGTCATGGAGGGACAGAAGCATTTCAGTGTTGGAAACTGAATGCTAGGAAAGCATTCCATCACTGAGCTATACTCCCAGCCCAAATTGTAAAGTGTGTGTGCATGTGTGTATACACATACAGAGACTAGAGGAAGACATCAGGTATCTTCTTCAAGCACTTTCCATCTTACTTCCTTGAGATAGGCTCTTTTACTGAGTCTGAAGCTCGCCAGTTGGGCTAGGGTAGCTAGCTATAGGGTAGCTGGCCATTGCACACCCAGGACCAACCTGCCTCTCTCTCCCAACACTGGCATTACAGGTATACAGGGCTGTGCCTGGCATTTTCATATGGGTTCTGGGACCTCAGCCTCTGGGCCTCATGCTTCCTCAGCAAGGTCCCTGGCTCTCTGAGCCACCCTTCCCCTCCCCCGCCTTCACTTCCGCTCGTAGAGGAGTATTTTCAGCAACGAGAACAGTCCCATCTCATTTTCACCCAAGAAAATTCACTGTTCATAGCGTAGAAGGCAAAGAGATCAGATTGGGGCTTTTATGGTTAGTGTTCCAAATGAAAAGCCAAGGACCTTGACATAAACCATTGGTGGTTTCGATGGATGATATAGGACAATGGGGCCAAAGGTCTTGTTTTAACTCCTGTAAGGCTATCTTCAGTCATCCTTATCAATGTACTGAAACAAGTATAAAATTAAAGTTTGCATTGTTTTAGGGAGCTTTGCTTTGGTTTCTTTTCCCCAACAGGTGTTCTGTCTGAATGGTCTAAAGAGGTTTCTTTCTGAGCACTGGCAGCCCTGAAATGAAGTAGGAAGTCAGAGGTGCTCTTCATTAGCATGTGGCAGTCTGCAATACACAGGAGCTTGAGTGGAAAGTCATTGGCAAGAAGACATTTGTTGATCTAAATCTTGAAATGTAACACATTCCCAAGACCACCCCCATTCATTAAGGCATTGCCTTCAGTCATGTCATGACAAGAGCTTACAGAAAATTTACCCAATCTTCTCCACTGCGTGGAATTAAATCGTGTGCCTTTGAAATATGCGCCTGAAATTACTAACAATTTGGATTAATGTCATTTCCATAAAATGTACTAATAATGAGTTATGTTATCCCCATATTTCAGGGGAAGAACTAATTCATCAAGGCTGACTGCACTGCTTCAGAAGCTCCTTAGAAAGTCCAGATGACTATGAATCTCAGCATCTTTGTACTGCTAATGCGCTGAGCTAAATTCGCTGGCAGAATGCCTGTGGTATTCTTGGTGAATGACTCCAGGTGCAGTTGTTAAGGTCAAACATTATGATGTCACTGTTGAAATTTTCCCTGTATAAATGGAGGGGAGGGTTATGTGTCTCAATATAGAGGCCCCTAATGAACGATGTCCCACCTGCAGCTGTTAAGGCAAGATTCATCTCAATAAAAACGTATACTCATCAAAATTTCAACTGAAGACAAGAAAAATCAGAGAGCTTTACTACCTATGAAATCGTAAAGTGATGAGCCTAGGGAAGAACTCATGTAGCTTATTCTTTACTCCCTCGGCTCCAATGAGACAATATGTAAAACGGTGCCCTTTCTCTGTCACTTGAAGGCCATCTGATTGCACCGCGTCCATTCTAGGGACTGGGGTTGTCTCAACTGATCTCATAGGAAATGGAAGCTATGTCATCGTTTTCTTTACCATCCTACCTAGCAACTTACAGATGATATACGTTTTTGTCTAGGAACACAGCCTTCTGGAGAGAAGGACCGTTTAACACTTCAAGGGCATCCAAGGGTCCATACTGTCTTGCACGGTCTAAATAAGTTTAGTTAGGGTCACTAGAATGACATAGGACAGTAAATCTTGCGAGGATGCCTTCCTCTGAAGTCATATTCCAAAGGTTGACAACGCCTCACGGCTCAGTACTTGAGCATAATAATGGGTTTGCAAGAAAGATCTTAAATATCAAGTTTCATCTCTCTTTTATGCATTTAGCAAACCCAGTGATATGAAGTGGCTCCCCCTGGTCCTATAACTGGCTGAGTGCAGTAGAGGACTAGAACTCAATTACTCTACAGTTTTCCAGCAACTGACGTTTTTGGCACTGTGATATATGCATAAGCTTTCTCTTTTCTTTTGAGGGTTTTGCAGGGGGAAGGGAGACTTACTCTCAAGTGCTTAGGGTGAGTAGAGGATGGCAAAGTTTAACTTCTGGCTTGCAAAATCATCAAAACACAGTATTTGGGACAGAAGCTTGGAAGTTGCTAAATCACTGTTGCTTTTTTTTTTTTTTTTAAGTCAGCTCAGATAATATGGTCCAACATCCCAGTGGTGCGAATGTCTTGTTCTGAAGAAGAATCTCAGCAATCTAGTGAAAACACACACTCAGAATCACTGAATTTCCCCATGCGCTCTGGGTGAACCAGATTGCACGTGGTATCCGAGCAGAGGATTAAGAGACTGTCGATGCGCAGCCAGAAGAGCCGGAGCTCAGAACTTCCAGCAACTTTTTGTAAGGCTAGAAAAGCAACAAGGGAGAATAAGCTATTAGAAGTTTGTATTCCTGTGTGTCTTCCCTCTCCCAGACCTATAAAATAATCAAAAGTACCACCGGTCCTCTCCCAGCTCAGCCTGATATTTAATTTAGTAGAGACTCGTGCTAAGGGCCGCATGCTTAAAAGGATTTATGAGCAGGCTGTTTGGAAGAAAGTTCACAGTTTCCAGAATTTCGACTGGAGCTCACTGGAGTGTTGTTTCCCCCGTCAGCATCTCAGTTCACGCAACAAGTAAAATTAGAGTTGCTTTTCATAAAAGGCCCTTTGTGTTCTCTGGGTGTCTCTATGAGAATCAAGCATTCTGACCACTGAAATGTGAACACAAGGGGAGGGACATGGCCAGTGGGCATGCAGTAACTTAAATCCATTGAAGAATCTTCTGGAGGTTGTTGCTAGCATTAACAGAAAAGATCTGTAAAGCTAACCATGAGTGTCTTTTTTTTTTTTTTCATTTTTCTTTTTCATTTTTTATGAATGTCTTTTTTATCTTCCTATTTGTTCTATGCTAAGATGATAACATAGAAAAAGGCAGAGACTGGTTTTCTTTTGAATATATATATATATATATATATATATATTCACACACACACACACATACACACACACACACACACACACACACACACACACACACACATATTGGTCTGAGCTCTATCCTGACATTCAGACTTTTCAAATAATAAAGATTAAATTGGAACAGAAAGATTTCTTTGTGTGTGAAAGCCATGGTGCTTTTTGGCCCCATTATCAAGATCATGGATGTGGCTAGACCAGGTACAGAGACACTATTCTGTGACAGAAATGCAATAAATGTTGTAGGCTGTCACAACTAACCTGCTCCACTGTGGGGCAAAAGTTACCAGAGACGTTCTAGGCAGACGCAGATGAAGTGTGGTTGTGGCTTTGGGTTTGGGGCTTGTTGTGTTTTGGTTTGTTGGTTTGTTTTGGTTTAAGACTTTGTAAGAGCGGACACTGAGCTGGATTTGGTCTATCTGTCCATAGCTCACAAACGGCTGGCTTAGACCTTAAAGACAACACAGTAGGGGGCGGGTCCCAAGCCGAATGTGTGGAAGAAAAGCAACAAGGGACACTGTACACATCCTGCTGAGAGATTCTGTCCCTAACATTCTCACCTCTCCTTCGTCAAATCAAGGTTACAAGAAATAAAGGCACGGACCTGATCTACCTTAGGATATCCTAAGTGAATTGTTAACAATAAACATGAGTTTCCTGAGCTGAGAAGATAGCTTAACAGGTAAAGGTGCTTATTGCCAAGCCTGATGACCTGAGTTCAAATCCCTTCAGACTAACTTGGCGCAAGGAGAGAGCTGACCCCCAGAAATTATCCTCTGACTTACATATGCATACTATGGCATGGGTATGCATGGGTACACATGCCATGTGCCCACATGCACATACACACATTCACATACACACACACACACACTCACATGCACAAGGGTGATATGAGCACACCACTGAGAAGAGAAAAATCTAATATGTACCAGCTAACTCCCATCAATTTTTAAAACAGCAATTCTGCAACATTTTCGTTTACACATTTGAGAGGTTCCATTGGAGAAATTATTAGAGTATTGTACATTAGAAAATAATATAAAGTACTGTGCATTAGGAAATCACATATGCGGTCCTTTTAATGCTCTATGGAGACAGCTTGAGCTGGCGATGGCTAATGCCAGGTCTTCTCCTAAGATGGTCCACAGACCTAAAATTGGAAAGACTTTAATATAAGGAATGTGTCAGACATTAGCCTCAAAGAGTGACCCAGCGGAAAGGCATTTCTGTATGCCAAGGAAAGCAATGCTATGACCAGAGACAGTGGCTACAGCGGACAGAGCCATACAAAGCTAATTTTATTAAAGAAACCTTGAATGTGTTGAGCCTAATTGTATATCCAAGAAGACACTGACCATTAAAAGACACAAGCATTTTTTGAATAGGGAGGCAACAAGAGAAAGTCCCAAACGATCTAGTTCTAAAGCTCAGATTTTTGCCTAAAGGGAAAATATTGGAGCAGTAGAAAAAATTACCTGTTGGAAAACAAAAGTACTGTTAGTCACAAGAGGAAAAATTACACGTGGTTTAGTACTTTGTTTAGTGCGTTGAAAAGAAACAGCTCAGTGTCTACAGGTGTTGCTGCTGGTTAAAGTCTCTAATGAACTGTGCTGTCAGTCCCCAGCTTTGTGTGTCAGGTGCACTGTCACACAGCGAGAAGGGCCCTGCCTGCTTCTCACATATGAGGCTTCTCTTAAAATTAAAAAGACAATTAATGTTTTATTTTATTTTTGTGGAATCCAAGAGAGGACCTTTAAACACCTCCTCTTTGGCCATGCACAACAGAACCCTGTGGACATCTTGGGCTCCCCCTCTACCACAGCAGGTCCTCAGCAGGAACCCTCCCTTCTCCATTAGGATAATCCTAGTAGTGACTTCGGCTAAAGCATGTTCTTAAGAACCTCAGGGTTTTCTTCTATAGGAGAAGCATGCAAATTATTTCTTAATGTGCATGTTCAAAACAACAGAAGAATTCAGTTGGTTTACAAGAAGTAAAAGAAAGCTAGAGAGATGGCTGAGAGTTTAAGAGCACTGGCTGCTCCTCCAAGGGTTCTGAGTTCAATTCCCAGGAACCACTTGGTGGCTCACAACCATCTATAATGAGATCAGGTGCCCTCTTCTGGCCTGCAGGCACGCATGCAGGCAGAATACTGTAAAAATACGTAAATAAATCCTTAAAAACAAACAAAGACCTTTAATCCTAGCACTTGGGAGGCAGAGGCAGGTGGATTGCTGTGAGTTCAAGGCCAGCCAGTCTACAAAGCCCAGGTCAGTCAACGCTACACAGAGAGACCCTGTCTCGAAAAACCAAAAAAACCAAACCAAACCAAAACAAACAAACAAAAAAACAGAAACAAACAAACAAGAAGGAAAAGAGAGGCCTTGAATAAGGTGGGAGGCACCAGCATACCTGTAACATGAAAAAGGGGAGCAGAAAAAGGACTCTAGGAAGAGATGGATAGCAAGGGGTCTCAGGAGGGTGAAGGGGATGACAATCAACAAAAATTATTTTGTTTGGGAACATCATGATATCTATATACTAATTTTAATTTTTATATTGCTATTATTATTTAGCTGCGTGTGTGAGGAGTCCAAACAGGCATCAGATCTCCTGGAACTGGAGTTACCAGCAGTTATGAGCTGCCAGGTGTCGGTGCCAGAACTCAAACGCAGGTTCTCGTTCAGAACAATATGTGCTTTTAACCACCAAGCCGTCACACCAGCCCCTAATTTTAAACGTTTAAATAAAATACAAGGAACTCAATTTGTGCTATTACTTAGAGAAATCGCAAGTTCAGTGGATTCCTAGACTATGGGGGGGGGGGGGGGAATGGGCCTCGTCTCTCCACTGCTGATAATTTCATCAACCCCTACAGAGTATCCCTGATCCTCACTATGCATCAAGATCTTTTTGCGCTCCCACAGCGACCTCATCTTTCAGCCTTGCCTTGTCTCTCTTGTCAGAATTCCTTTAACACACCTGTGCCTTAAAGTCGTGCAAATGCTAATGTACAATATAATCTATGTATAAAGAAGTCTTGACGCCAACGCTGGTTTCTGGTGCAGCTATGATGCACTGGGGGAGAAGACGGGGTGCAGAACAAGTTTCTGCTTTAAGGTCCACCTCTTAGTGCAAACATATTAACCAAGTCAGAACCTTTATGAGCCTTGTCTCAGAGCAGGGAGTAGAACTTCTCCCTCAAAACTGGGAGGATTCGAGAGCATGTTGTTTTTTTTTACACAGATTAAAGGAGGAAATGCACACAGAACTGTTTTGAAGATTCTAAGATGCTAATCTGTTATTTTTCTGCTGGTAACTGTCGTGAGAAAGTCTCCTTTGAATATACCGCTCCTGCTCCTTGAGTAGAGCCAGACTGCCACAGAAAAGGCCAGGCATCAGATGTATGAACGATCCCCGACATCCCCCGGTAAGCCTCTCGTCCCTTACATAGCACTGTCTGCAAAGTATGTCAGTATATGAGGCTGCCCTGAAGTGCTAAGTGCAATAATACTCCCACTGGACAAACATACAAGACAAAACATACAAGAAAGAAAAGAAGTCCCTGGGGTTGAAGGCTAAAGGCAGAATTAGGGAATGATACCATAGAAACGCAGAGGAAATGGCTTTTCTTTCTTTCTTTCTTTCTTTTTTTTCTTAAAATTTAATTTGTTATAATTTATTCAAATTATATCCCAATTGTTATCCCCTCACTTGTATCTTCCTGTTCCCACCTTCCCTCCTTCTTCTACCCTATTCTTCTCCCATAGACCTCCAACAGAAGGGGACTTCCTCCCCCACCATATGACCACAACCTATCAGGTTTCATCCAGATAGCCTGATTCCCCTTCCTTGGTGTGCCTGGGGGCCTCCCCACCAATGGGAAGTCATCAATTTGTGGGCATCAGAGTTCATGTCAGAGGCAGTCTACGATCTCCCAACAACCATGGAAAATGAGCTGTCCATTGGCTAGATCTGAACCGGGGGTCTAGGTTTACTGCATGCATTGTCCTTGGTTGGTGCAACAGTTTGTGCAGGCCCCTCTGGGTCCAGATGCACCAGCCCTGATGGTTGAAGAAAGGGCTCTTCATAATGATCCTATGGCTAGGTGTGGCTTAGTGGGGCAATTGAGTTGGAACCTAAAATGTTACATGTGGTAGACAAGCTCTCTACTATTGAGCTATAATCCCATCCTTCAGCTAATCGCTTAGTTGATTCTAGATATCAAAAAGATCCAGCAAAAAAATTGGGACATTGAACAAAAGACTTCCAGACTAATGGAGATGAAAATTTCTCACCAGTGTGGACCAAGATGGAGTCGGTGTTTCTATAGCAAAACTCGAAAAGTAGAAACTGAGAGACTGCATTCTTTGGACACTTTAACAGTAAAGGGTAGCTAATCCCATGTAAACAGTGAAGGGTAAAAACTGCATGCAATCAGAGCAAACCCTCCGAGAGAGAAAAACAGAAGGACTAAAAGGAAATACTTCAAATATTTTAACTTGTTTTTAGTAAAGAAAATCAGGCATTAATGTAAATGCACCATGAAAATATAGCATAAACACATAAAATCACATCAATTAATACTTATGCTCCTAACATACAGCTAATGTTGCTCATCTCTACTCTCCACCCAGCCGTGTGTGTGTGTGTGTGTATGTGTGTATGAGTGTGTGCATGTTTGTGTGTGTGTATGCACACGTGCGCACATGCGTGTGAGCACACCACCATCCATCTTCCTTAGTGTACATAAAGAACTGACTCCAGGACTCTTTCTCCCTGCCTCAGCTGCTCAGATCTGCAGATACTCAAGTCCCATACACAAGATGGCATCGTATTTGCATTTAGCCCACTTATAGACTCTACACTATTATAAAATCTGGTGTAATGTAAATGATAATTGCACTGTACACATCATTGCCCTGTACTAGTTAACGAACAATTACAAAGGAAAAGTCCGTGCATATTGAGCACAGACAAATTTTATGTTGAGATATTTTTAATATGCAATTGGTGAAATCCAGAGATAGGGAGCATATAGGAATAATGATTAACTCAATAGAAATACATACATGTAAAAAAATATGAATATGTAGATGGATATGTACATTAATTTACATATATATTCCTTCACACATATATAAAACTTTTTAGAAGTATGTTAAGAAGTTACCTGACCCCACATGAGTCAAAGCAACTGGAAACTTAGTCACAGACCTTGACACAAAAATAGATAAAGGGGATGGCCTCATCATTTCTAATGGAATTGTGCCCAAACCAGTTTATTGTTTTTCTATTCACTTTTGCTACAGTTTTCGCTTCCTCTAAACTATCCTTTACCTCCTCCTCCTCCTCCTCCATGTTGTGAGCCAAAACAGTTCAGGATTTTCAGGTCACTGATGTGAAGGAGATGTTGAGTGGTCTAATAAAAGAACTGTCCCTTAAACAAACTCATTCAAAATCCTCAGCGAATAAGAAGAGCCCTCGGGAAGCCCAAGGAGGGAGAACGATTGTCTACAGAGGACTGCTTCTCGACTGAGCAGAGCCCACATTTGTTCCTCAAGGCACTCATGTAAAGCCTCCAAGGGCACTGCCTTTACTGTCGGCAACTGGCAAGTTTTGGGAAACTGAGATGCTTGGAACTAAAGAAATGCTTAGGAAGGAGTAAAATACAGACAGGTAGCACAGAGGTGGGAAAGCAAAACCATGGCACTTATGGGCTTAGCAGCCTATCCCAGCAAGTTTAGCAGGCTTGATACTATGCAGGGAGCACAGATTATTAAATCAAGATCGGACTTAAATTCTGCTTCTGCTGCTATTAACTAAGCAATATGGTGAGAGTTTGCGCATCTTTAAGGTGGAGCACTGAATTTGTTTGTAGGTTGTCTTTTCCTGTTATATTAGCTGCAATCGCTGGCTGATCCTGAGATTTACAACTGACCCATCACGGCCTATTCAAATTATCTTGTCCAAAGCCAGGGGAATTTAAATGAATGGCAAAGGTTGAAAGCATTCATAGTGGAGAAGCATTGATCCCCTTACTCTACAAAGACCACAAGCTCCTCCTCTTAAGGCCTTTGGCTGTAGGTCAGCTATAGTTCTCATTTCTACACTCTCTGAAGCTTGGCTGTCATACAATCCAGACTGGCCATAGACATCTTTGATTCTTAGACTCAGTGGAAGTGGGTCACTCAGGAATAGACTCAAGAGCCCAAGTTCAGTGAGTAAGACTCAACTATAGAATGGTTGCTTGAACTGTTGAAAAGAAAGGATTTTTCTTTCTGTCTCGTGCTGCTGACAGTCTTGGTGGCTTGAGCAGACAGTGTGCCTAAGAAGGAGCCAACAGGAGAGAGCTCAGCCAAGACATGGCAATCTGACAAGTTCTGAAAAAAAAATTACCTTGATTTAAGTACCCTTGGCTCCCCAGGTAAATCCTGCTTTCTAAAGATGGCACAGTACCCAGAAAGACAAACAGAACATTCAGAGCATTGAGAAACAAACACTTTCAGGCAAGATGCTTGTAAGCATCCATGTAGCTTCATGTTGGACCACATAAGATGTTCCCTCAAGATACTTCCTGGCTAGGGACAGTGGTGCACATCTGCTAACTCTAGTACACAGAAGGGTGTAGTGGGGGATTGTGAGTTCCAGGCCAACCTAGGCTACATAGAAAGATAATCTAAATATAGGGAAATTGGAGAGAGAGGGGAGGCAGAGTGGGGGAGAGACTCTCATCTATTTCCCCCCACTCCACCTGGTTTACTCATCCATGAAAAAGCCTAAATAAGTACACTGTCACTTATTGAACTCAGGGACTTGTCTCCACTTTATTCCTGTAACACCTAAATGCAATAGGTTCTTGGGGTTCCCTGGTTGACTCAAGAAAGTGGGCACTCAGTTCTGCCTTACGTAAACCATTCAAGTCCACAGTTCACAGTGGTATCTTGAGCACATATCCCACGATGGCAAGTTGAGAAGTGTTTGCACAGTCAGAAGTCATTTACAGTTTTCTTTTTCCGATTTAGAATCTTTTACCACCACCTAATATAGAACTTCATACTGGGAACTGCAGTGAACAAGCAGCTCAGTAACTTAGGAGGCTTCTGACCCAGAAGGTTTATGAATAGAGCCCATTTGCCATTTGGATCAACGGGGTATTTGGAAGTCAATCATGACTTTATTTTTGTCTCCCATCTCTTGTGAGTGTGTGGCTGTGATTCACACTGGCCTAACTAGAAAGTTGTATGTAGCCAACGACATAAGACAAGCCTTGCATGCCTGCTAACTCACTCTGCTTTGGGGCAGCTTGATACATCCCAGAGTTAACTACCCCCCTCTCCTTCCTCTTGATCAGAATTCTCTTGTCACTTTTCTAAGGGCATACATTATCTGCACAAGGTCACCGTCTTGCATTCATGTCGTCTTTCAGACTGTCACATCTTCACCTGTCAGGATTTTTCAAGTTGGCTGTGAAAACCATAAGAACACAGCCATGTACTGTTTTCCCTCATTATTTCTCACTGCCTAACAAAGTCACCTTTACCATACACAAAGGAGAGATTTGGTGAATAGGCCTGAGATTCGCTAATGACCTCTACTACTCTCAGCACACACTTTAGTGTAACACTGGGTGTAATACTCAGTCCCAGTCAGCTGTGTCATCAGGGAGCCCCATCACGTTGAGCAAGCGGGCATTAAACAAACACAAGCAAGGTATTGAATGCTATGAGAGAGTGCAGAGGAAGAAAGGGTCAGAGAGGAGATAGGAAGCATGAGATTATGCATTATCTTGATTATTTTTTTAAAACCTCAGTGTTGCCAAATTACTAAATGTGTGGCTTTGGCAGGCAACTTCTCTAGTGTACCATTCCCTGAAGTAAAACTGGAATAAAAACAGTAAACTTTACAAAGGATTGTCCCCCACTATGAAATTAGAATAATATCAGTATATGATCATAGGGTTGTAAAGGGCATTATATTTTTAACTTATGTAAAATACTTAGAACTATTTTTGGCACCAGTAAATATCTAATGGTTGTGACCTATACATGCATTAGTATCGATGATTAATTTGCGTCCTATAGAGTACAATGGTGATTGATAAGTATTGTGCTTAAAGAATATTTTAAATGGATATTTTCACTATATTTACTTTGTGTGTGTGTGTGTGTGTGTGTGTGTGTGTGTGTGTGTGTGTGTGTGTGTGTACGTACACAGGTAAGAGGACAACTAGTAGGAATGAGTTCTAAGAATAAAAGAAGTCAGGTCCTCAAGCTTGGTGGCAAGGTTCCTCACTGCTGAGCCATCTTATGGGCCATTTAGTTGATATTTATAAAAAGTTTCTGAAAGTGAGATGGATCTAAAAGCACTCTCAAAGGCTTTATATGAGTCAAAGGTACTTTCATTCACAGAATTATAGTTGTTACCTGTTATTGTAATTAAGCTTAACCCACATATCAACACTCAATTTGCAGTGAACAGATACACTACACGTACCTGTCATTGGAATGGGCTTGATAAGGATTTTCTTCTGAGCTATTATTACAGCCTGCTCACCAAAAGAGCTTTCCAGTTACCAGAGGAGCCTGGCTTTTCTCCCCATATTTTCTGTGAGTCCAAAGAATCAGAACTGAGCTGCTTCTAAACTCTGTCTTAAGCCAAAGATGCAGGAGAGAGTTAAGAGACTTTGAAGATAGATGAGGAAAAGTATTTAACATTTGCCTCCTTCTGTACAGGAGGACCAGTTTCCATACACTATAAAGACACAAAATAAGTGCAACAGCCATACAATGAGGGCTGATAAGAGGGTATATGAGATTCTGGGAACATATAGTGCTTTTTCAGTACTATCAGGGTGATGCTAATGTCTTCAATTCATCAGAAAGGAAAAAGGATCGTGTGTGTGTGTGTGTGTGTGTGTGTGTGTGAGAGAGAGAGAGAGAGAGAGAGAGAGAGAGAGAGAGAGAGAGAGACAGACAGACAGACAGACAGACAGACAGACAGACAGAGACAGAGGCATAGAGAGACACAGAGAGAGAGAGACAGAGAGAGAGACAGAGAGAGAGGGAGAGAGAGAGAGAGAGAGAGAGAGAGAGAGAGAGAGAGAGAGGCAGAAAAAGACTCATTTCTTTGTTACCCATCCACTTGGCCAAGAGCAAAGCCAGAGTGCCAGCCACATTAGGGTCACCGTGGCAATATAATGAAACAGTGGCCGTTACATGCTATACAGAACTCTCTGAATCTCTCCAGCCCAAAATGATAGGAATGCTTAATTAAACCCATATTTTTAAGCACTCCAATCTTGTTTTAACACCATTATTTTTCATCTTTGGCATCTGGGTAAACACTCCCATTTTGGCACAAGAAAGAAAAGCCAGTTTCCAGAAACCATCCTGCTGCTAGGAGACCTTGCCTCAGGAAAATGACTCTTTCACAAATTGGAGAAGCTACCACCTTGCCCTTCACCTTGCCCACACCACAGGAAACTAACGTGGGTACATCCCTTCTACTTCTAAGCTCAGTCCAGACCACTTGGTTCAAAGATCTCTCTGGAATCATGGGGCCCAGATCCCACTCCTTCAGCATGCTTTGAAAACCTCAGGGGTGATTACTGTAGCCTGAGAGCATTTCTAAATAGCAGAACTTGTGATGTCTGGGATCTATCTCCCAATGTTTGGGGTACTGTCTTCCACCCAAAACCATTTCTTTGTGTTACTTACTATCATGTTTTTATGCTGTTCGTGCTGTGGCAAAACCAATCAAACAAACAAAATAAAACGCCCTCAAAACAAACTATCCCCTTTCCAAATATGACCTTAGCCAGTGGATTATAAAAGTCTTGTGTTGTGTTGAATATTTCTGATGCATCTATCATTTACTTTGGAACTACATTTTAACTTGACTCAAGAGGTTTTCTTTAATTTCATGATTACTAAGTCATCAGTAATCCATGTGCGCCCCATATAAGAATTGAAATTCACCACCAGGATGAACTCTAGTTCCCAGGGCACTTTGGATTTTTACCTTTAATTATCTAGTTACTGCTGTAAGAACTAATAGCCTTTCTTTCCGAGTATACCACAAGGGCATCAAAACAGGGTCTTCGGTCACCTTTTACCCCTAATGCCAACCAGGCATCTGGAAGCTAACAAATAATTTCCCAGTAAATAAGTTTTAGTGTTTAAATTTTGCATGCAAGGCCAGTAGGATGGTTCAATGGGTAAAGGTGCTTGCAGCCAAGCCAAACAACTGGATCCCCAGGGCCACAGAGAGGAAAGAGAGAACCAACGTGCACAGGTTATTCTCTCACCTTCATACACATATACACACACACATAAAAAAATGCAACACACACACACACACACACATACCACAGGATGAATAAATAAACATACAATAAAATCATTTTTAGAACTCTCACAGGCCCTCAAGTGGTTTTCTTTTTCTTCTGTTTGTTTGTTTGTTTTTCAAGACAAGGCTTCTCCACGTAGCCCTGGCTGTCTTTGACTCTTGTAGACCAGGCTGGCCTCAAACTCAGAGAGATATGCCTACCTCTGCCTCCCAAGTGCTGGAATTACAGGCATGCACCACCACGCTCAGGTTCAAGTGTTTTTCTTAAATGCTCTCATTTCTATCTTTAGGGCCCATGTTCACCTGCTCTGTACTCTATACATTGCCCCAGTTCAGCCACAGACCTCTGAAACCACAAAGGGATAATAGTTTTTCCTAAGAAAAGGGACAGAAGAGAGTATTTCAGTGAATGTGAGGGCTGGCTCAGTGAGCCAATGACGGCGCCATGAAGCTGGATGTGGTAGGTCTGCAATCCCAGCACCCTTACAGGAAGATGGGGAGGCAGAGACTAAAGAATCCAGGGAAGCTTGACAAAAAGACCATGTCTGTGACAAGCTGGAATTCAAGGGCTGAGGCCCATGTTTTCCTCTCACTTCCACACATGCACCTTGTCCCATGTCATATGTGCATTCATATATGCATTCACATGACACTCAAGCAATTAAACACACACACACATAAAAAGATAAACTCTTGAAAGTGAATGAATCCAACAATGAAATAATTTTTGGTTTCTTTGCTACAATCTTATATTTTCTCTTGTTTATTCAACTCATACTCTGCATTACTGTGCTAAAAAACAAAGGAAGCTACAATGATTCAAAACTGGAGATCAATTACATATTTCTTCCATTTGTTCATGGGAAAGAGTCAGATAGAAAGAAGCAAGAGCCATGTCTTTAGAGACAGGAGGCTAATGTCACACTCTTCACTGTGACTTTTCTTTACCTACTCCACTACCACCAAGACCCCTGTTGTCTGGATTGTATGAGTTGTCCTCTATCCTGCAAATCTTAAGGCCTCCTACACACCTAAAGGCATGTAAGTTTGCATGTAAAACGGGTTGTCTAATGGAAAGGCATGATGCATACGTTGGCATCAGGTTAATAGTTGGTATTCTGCCCAGAAGATACTGAAACGTTACTGGTTGCAAAGGCTAAACCAAGTGACAGCATGGGGCAGCATTATACTAGGTAGAGCGAGATCTGGCTGGGTTATAAAGCAGCCATGACCGATCCACTCTAAGGCCCATTCCTCTGCAGATAATCAAGAGTTGACTGACTCACAGCAAGGGCACATGACAGCTCCTTGCACTGCAGCTACCCATATGGTGGGAAAACGAAGGTTGCTGGTGCCAAACGCAAATCCAATTAAAACTTGGAAAGGTTGTTCCATTATCACATTTGCAGCCATAATTAAATTTTAGATCTGAGAAGAGCTGCCAAGCTTGCCTCTCTGTTTTGGAAGGTGGGACATCTGTTAACATTAGTGTGGACACAGACATGGGGAAAGTCACAAAAATTCGCCTTCAAAATGAACAGTTAGAATGAACTAGAGGCTGCTTTAAGACTGTGAAACAAAGGCCCTTTTACTATTTAATGTGTCTCAGCTTCCTAAGCATCATTAGTTATGTGGTCTTTATGTAAATTATTATTTTACTAGTCTTTATTTCTATAGGTAAAGATTTTTAAGGATTAGAATTTACATGTCACTAAACTTCATCAAGGAAATTAAATTATTATCAGAAATAAACATCTTTAAGAAGGACTCTGGGGGTTGAATAAGGCCTGAAAACTTGAGTAGAGAGCCCTCAGAAACCACACAAAGAAGCCTGGGGGGGTGGGGGGTAGAGACTTGCACATGTAATCCCACAGTACTGGTAAGACACGAGGAGAAGACAGAAGAAACTGGTAGGCCAGCTAGCCCAAAACACAAACAGCAAAGCGGAGACTCTCTCAAAAAGGTGGAAGGCAAGGATCAATCCTAAGGCCACCCTGTGACCTATACAAACACATCACAGCACACATGTCTGTAGTGAAACACACATGAACATGCATGTACATGTGTGCATGTTTGTGTTCATGCACATGCACACACAAAGATAGATAAAAGTAAGGAACCTTATAAAGCCTATACATCCCCAAGGCAGCACTGGAATTAAACATGACCTGAGACGCCAACCTATCCTAGCTAGCAAGCTCCATGGACGTGGAGAATACAGTTAGCTAAAACTATTAGAACTCTCTCACCTGTAAATTCTTTTAAACCAAATTCCAACCCTAGGTGAAGTAGATGCTTTAGTTAGCTCTTTTATTGCTATGAAGAGACATCATGACCAAACCTGTGACCAAATGACCAAGAAAGCATTTAGTTGGGGGCTTGCTTTCAGTTTCAGAAGGTTAGTCTACAACCACCATGTCAGGGAGCACGGGAACAGGCGTGGCACTGGAGCAGTAGCTGAGAGCTTACGTCTTATCTACAACATGGAGGCAAACAGCAAGCAAGACTGAGCCAGGCATGGGCTTTTGAAACCTCAGAGGCCACTCGTGACACAGTTCCTCTAGAATCATGCCTCCTAATCTGTCCTAAACAGTCCACTACCTGGGGACCAAGCATTCAAGTATATTCGCCTTTGGTGACCTCTTCTCGTTCAAATGACCATAGTAGCTTTATCTCTACTCGGCAGAAAAATAATTTGAAATTCTAAAATACAAAGTGACATGTTGACCTTCTCATAGCCAAATGGTAAAGAAACTAAGACCACAACCCAGGTTTTCTGAGTCCTCTTTTACTTGCATTTACTTAATTTATGAGTCACACAAATTCATATCAATAGGGACATCTAGTTACCATAAAGACTTTAGTATTTAAACGTATTTTTAATATTATTATACTGTAACAGTATATAAATCTCCATATCCCTGGGTAATGCAGTCAAATCCTAGATTGAACCGTATGAACCCAAAGTGGTGCTCTCAAAATATCATTAAGGAATTTTAAACTAGATTATGAAGAAGTCCAGAATACACTGGACAACAACAATTTAGAAATCAAGACGGAAGATGAGGAAAAACACCTGGGAACAGCTTCAGGCTAAAAAGGCCTCAGTTCTGGTCCATTTATTACCTCTTGGGCACATTCACAGTGGCATCATTTCCACTTGAGGTGGAAGGGATGCAGATGGAACTACATTCTCCTTGGAATCCTTTCCAGGCTTACACGTTCATAATTACCATGAGGACCATCAAGCTGGGATTCCCACCTTACATTTTCCTGATGCATCCTTGCTGCATCTCTCCTAACAACATCCAAAGTTCCCTCTTCCCAACATTTACACCACAGTAATTCAATCCCTACAATGTCCTACAAGATCACAGCGAACTGTGACAATAAGCCTTGACAAGCCAAGTAAACTAATTAGCTCTGTAGTTTGTTACAGGGCAAGAAGAAACAGAGAGCGGGGTAGTAATTTATGTAGAAAAGAAAGGAGATAGGTGGGCATGCTCAGTTACTCTTAAGTGATCACTTAACTTTACATGAAAGGTGGCCTAAAATAACAAATATGAGGAATTTCCCAAAGAGGCTTGGCTTGAGGTCTCTCCGCAAGTGCAACACACTGTAAGAGTCTGTCTACAAAGGATGTTTGTACACGCGACTGTCTGGTCCTCACTTACTGCAGCACCTTGAAGTGAAATGGCATCATTTTCCCCATCTGACAGGTAAGAGGTTAAACATTAAGAGTTGTTAACCAGGGCTGGAGAGATGGGTCAGTGGTTAAGAGCGCTGCCTGCTCTTCCAGCGGTCCTGAGTTCAATTCCCAGCAACCACATGGTGGCTTATAACCATCTATAATGTAATCTGATACCCTCTTCTGCATATAAAGTACTCATATGCAATAAATAAAATGAATAAATCTTTTTTTTTTGTTGTTAAAGAGTTGTTAACCAAGCTCAGCAGGTTTGAGGACTGTCTGCTCTTCCAGAGCTCCTGAGTTCAATTCCCAGCATCCACAAGGTGGCTCCCAGCCATCTATACTGTAATCTGATGCCCTCTTCCAGAATGCAGGGATACATACAATAGAGGACTCATACATAAAATAAATAAATAAAATCTTTTTTAAAAGAACTGTTGATAAATTCAAGCACTTGGGGAATCTCTTAATGTATTTGTTGCCACCATCTGGTTCAAAGCCCACAGTAACAGAACACGGGCAGCGTTTCCTTTGGCGGCTACTTCAGATGACTACCAAATGAAGTAATTAAACCAATTATTCAAGGTCACAGACATCCGCAGTGGTGGCACCCAGTCTTCTGAGTCTACAGATGGCTAAGACAATACAAGGCTGCAGCTTAGTCAATAGTCAAGTAGAAATGACGTAACTAAACTACGGATGATAAATGACTTGTTCGTCTTTGAAGCACTTTCCTTTTCAACTTTATAACTGTTACGACATGTGTATTCATTTGTAGCACATGGTAATCATGAAAAACTTGCAAAGACAAATTTCTCTAATATAATACGAATTTGACGGAATCATTACAGCCATATCATAATGTAATCTGCCGGTCCTTTCACACTTTTCCCAGGAAACTCTTATGGGGCAACAAAATTCGGCACTGCTCTGGAAGCATCTCTACCTACCCTTCACACACAATTCAGACTTGTCTCACTGTTTCCTTCCCAAATTACATGTAGGGTGTCTTTGTCTGTATTAAGTTGTTGGTCGTGTCTAATTTATCTTTGGATCCTGGTCTCCTTCCAATCAGGGGTCATCAGGAAATGTGAAGGAACAGATGGATAGAAGAAAGAGCTGGGGGAGTGCAATCCAGATCCCATGCTGGGAAATGTGCATTTCACACAAGTCACTGCATTACCGTCTCGGCTGCTTGGCCAGCATTGTGGGTTGCTCAACAGAGTCTATGCTTGCACTATGTTTAAATTAAACACAACCTGCTTTCTTGGGAAACAGAGAGTCTCAAACATCAAGAGCAGAAAGGGGGCTTGGGAACCATCTGGTCGAACCTTTCCTGTAGCATGTCGAAATAATCCAGGAGGTTTTTATTTCATTTAAAGCTTTTTTTTTTAATCCCTTAAAACAGGAAAAGAATGACAGGTGCCCCATGTGCCCCTCTGTAGGACAATGTTCCTTCCAGAAGAATCTTGCTTCCTTGCCTGGCTCTTTACAAAAAAGAACAGACTCCAAAAGTCCCTGGCAACTAACTGCCACCTACATAAACATGTCCCTGTTCCAACACTATTTCTTTCCCCATCTTTCCAGTGCTGGGATTTCTTCCTAACACACACTGTCAACTGCAGAACAAGGCATCCATTTCACACTGTTCAAAATCCCATCTCATTTTTCAGTGCTAACACGATCCAGTGCCCTGCAGCTTCTCGGACTCTCATCCTTTTAAAGGCGTTGGCATGAACCACGTTCATTGGCCATGGGTTTAATAAACTCTCCTGGGTGCTGATAACGTTCAGTCTGTCAATTTAAAAAAAAAAAAAGTCTTTTCTTAAACTCCATAGATCAGTGAAGAAAGAACACTCACAAAGAGAGACAGCAGGAAGTACAAGGATGCAAATCTGCAAACAGGTGGTCCAGAGGCTGCCACTGATAGTGATAACTAATAGATTTATGGTAAACAAAACTACTTCTGAGAATGTAAATCTAGATAGCATTGTTATGAAGAGGTCCCCCGTGTTCTGGAACCTATGAGATAATGATCATATCATACATTAGAACTGCTCGGGGTATCCTTAAAAACTATCGGATTTCCATGGCGTTCAACTTCCTTACCCAAAGAGAAAGACAAACAGCTCTGTGAGTGGTCTTGTTTCTTATTTATGTCTTTCACTATAATCTCAGAGAAAACAAGAGCCAGGCATGAATCCAAGCCTCACTCTTCTTTCTCTCTTAAAATACAATCACGTTCTCTAATTACATAGCATACTTTGCAGCCTGCCGCAGGATGCCTTGCGTTGCCTTTTAATTGCACCTATTTAAATGTCTTGTCTCGTCCAATGTGATTATAAACTACTGGAGGATAGGAATGATGCCTTATATTTATCTTGTCTGATCTGTAACAGCTGTTGGCACAGTGAGAAAGCACAACACAGGTGCTTAATACAAACTCTCTGGTATGAATAGATCAAGACACTTGGAGATTGAGAAAGTTTGATTCGGTCTTTCCTTCTGGCCTTACCAAAAATGCTGTCTCAGAGATTTCTCAACTCATGTATTATTAATTTTTACAGGTGCCACCTTTTCCTAAGAGGATATGGGGCACAGCCAGCCAGCCACAGTGCATTACTCTAATCAGCAACAATTGTGGTCTTATCGTAATCAGAATCCATTGTGCGGTTATGATGGATCCCATAAATGACAATCATCTCACCATTGTTACATAGTGAATAGACCATAATACTATCAGCGCAGAAAACTGCCCCCAAAGTGTTCTTTTAAGTAATCCTCCTGAAAGATTAGGCACCAGCAGGTAATTCGGCCTTATCTTCCCCTGGAAAATTTAGAAGACACTTGAAGTTGAATAAATCTCCAGGAACAATTGTAAGAACAAATCACCCAGGACAATTTGATGGGGAAGATCATTTTATAGTCATGATTTTCATATCATCCTCCACACTCTCCGATTCTCTGGCAGCGAGTAACACTTCCCTACCCCCGCCCCGCAAAATAGTGTGTCTGATTGGTTCAGGAGTAGGTTTTCCTAGAGATAAGAAATACTGGCATAAAATTAATTGCTTTCCTGTTTCCTGGAAGATGTTGCAACCAGAGACTAATCCTTGAAGGAACAGTCTCCGCCAAAAATAGGAATCCGAGGATGATAGAAGATACTTTCAAAAGCCAGAACAAGGGCAAGAAGAGACAGTATTTTATTGGGTTGTTTCCATAGTCTTGCTGTTCCAGCTTGTGCAAAGTCCTGGGTTAAATCCAAAGTGCCGCATTAACTGAGCATGCTGGTACACACCTGGCTCCCACGCTTTTGGGAGGCAGAGGCAAAAGAATGGGTGTTCGGTGACAGGCAGCTGCATACCAAGTTTAAGGTCAGCCAGAGGCATGAAACTCTGTCTAAATCCACAAACAAGTAAACAAATATCTTAGCTCTCTAGAGAACTATACTGCTTACTTATTAATCCACTTACATTCAGCATCTATTAGAAGCAAATAGCATGCCGGAAAAAAATGCAGGGAATACAAAGATAAGGATCTATTATTAGCATGAAGCAATGTATTTTTGTAGACAATATCATGACATACACACATACAGATGCACAGACGCACACGCACACACACATTAAAGCACCATTAGGAAATCTGAGAAAAAGACTATCAGTGCTCACAGTACAATTAGATAGTGTCTCATACCTAATATTCCATAGAAATATAATTCACTGAGTTTCCCAATACTGTATTGTTTACAAAGCTCAAATTCCTCTTATAGTTAACTTTAGAGAGCTTTAATTAGAGGAACTGTGACTTTATTAGAGGAAAAGATGCTCTGGTGGAATCAAGGACTGATTAGAAAAGTTATGGCCACTGACCAAGTATTAAGAAAGAACTTTTTTTCCCTCAGGTTTTTAATTATCCACAGTTGTGTGGAGAGCAGGGACTGACTCTGACATGAACTCTGGTGTCCCATATTTGACCACTTCCCCTTGGTGGGGAGGTCTAGTGGCACTCAGAGAGAGGATAAGCAGGCTACCAAGATGAGACTTGACTTGCTGTGATCATATGGTAGGGGAGGAGGTCCCCTTCTGTCACAGACCTAGGGGAGGGGAATAGGGTAAAAGAGGGAGGAGACAAGCAAGGGGATAACAATTGAAATGTAATCTGAATAAAGTAATAAAAAAATAGACCGGAAAACCCATGGCATTGCTCACCAAAGCACTGCAATTGGATGGGGAGCAGTCATGTTTTAACTTTGATTTCTAAGTGATGTTTAAACCATAAGTTATTGAATGTGTAAGAAATAAAGGCGAAGGAGTGAACATTAAAAAAAAAAAAAGAAAGAACTAAGATTTAAACTATTAAAAATATATATGAAGCTGGAGACCTCCAGACCAAGACGGCAGTCAACAAAGCCACAGGCAGTTAACAGAGTATATCTGGGAAGAAAGGAAATCAGTCAAGAAAGGAAGATTGGAGCCAGAATAAACAGGGTCATAATTAACAAGATAATGAGGGGATTTACATTTTAATCACCTGGGATAAGAAAGCAACTGATAATTTTTCAACAGAAGAATGGTACAATGTAACTATTACTTTCTGAAGGATTACTAAACCAATAGGAGTTTATGAGATGGATTATACTTATGCAAGACCTAAAGCTTAACAATGATGAAGGCTAGTCCAGTAGTATGAGCAAAAAGGGTGTTCCAGACAAAGATAGCTCGATGCAAAGGGCGTGGGAGGATTAACGAAGTCCGGGAGTAGAGAGCTCACAGAAGTGGGTTCCAGGGTGTACGTGGAGGCAAAGGAAGGAGGCGGTCAACAGACACTGAGCAAGGTGGAAGTATAGAGGCCACGCTAGACAGATGACGAGTCTCATGGTCTCTGTTGAGTCTGACAATGTGTAAATGGAAGCTGCTTGTGTAGGGCTGAGAATGAGAGAAAAGTAATAGTAAAGGAGGTGGGCATTGAGTAGAGCAACTCAGACCTGACTAGAGCACATCCAACAGGATCCACAGCCCCTGTGGCCAAGCTTTAGCTGGCTCTTTGTGGTCAGGAGAAGCATAGGTAGTTTTTGTATGTAATGATCACAATATTTAAGGGAAACTAACTGAAGCAATGTATGTTCTACTACATAATATTATAAAGTTGAAATACTTCTGGGTCATCCACCTGCAACCACTAGTCTAGTACATGGACGGAAATCCATTATGAGAGTTTGGGAGCTAGGGGTATAGGTTTTGGAGTATTCTTTATCAGAGGGAATGGATAAGATAAACCAAATAAGAAAGTAGATAAATTTTTTTAAACCCTAGAATTGATGCAAAATTGAATTGTAAGAATTAGAGTGGTCCAGATTTAAGAGCCAGGGGAATTAGAAAAGTGGATTTGAGTCACAAATGAGAAACAACCTGAGAAGAGGTTTTTGAAATCCCTAATGTCAGCTTCTTTCTGCATGATCACTGAATATCAGCTTAAAGCTTAGACTGTAAGGCCATGTTTCAGGGAAGAGAGAGAAAAAGAAAGTTTCCCATAATGCATACGTACATGTGCACACCAATGTTCATGGCTTGGTGTGAGCTGCCTCCGTACACAGCATGATAAGTAACTCTGGAGTCATGTGCAGTCTCAGTAGAAGAGTGCCAGAGTGGCTGCCCTGTGTTTTGTAGGTACAAAAGAAAAAACAGTTCCCATGCCCAGCTATGGCTGGTTCCCCGGGGGACTCTTCCGCATCTAGTGAAAATCTCACATTCCAGTCTAGTTCATGCAAGTTAGGTATCCCTTTCACACCCACTATTTTACCATATTCTTGGGAAAAGTCTATTTTGTCTCTTCAACTCTCTGGTTCTTTATATAAAATAAGGAGGGTAATACTGACACACAGGGCCATAGAGAAGCTGAAAGTGTTCCTAAAATAAAGAGAACGACAGCCAGGTGCAGTGGCGCATCCCTGTTACCCCAGCACTTGGAGAGGCAGAGGCAGGCAGATCTCTGTGAGTTCGAGGCCAGCCTGGTCTACAAAGCAACTCCTGGGCAGCCAAGGCTACACAGGGAAACCCTATCTCAGTAACAAATAAATAAATAAATAAATAAATAAATAAATAAATAAATAAGAGTGTTACAAGTCAGACAATAGGCTGGTTTGCTATTCATTCTGTGACAGAGAATTTTGATCAGGGTCATAAGTGACATCTTAACTGAGTAAAGTACTGGTTAATGGGTCTAGAGTAAGTGAGCAGCTTTACCCCAGTAACGCCAACATCTGGTTAGCACACACCAAATAGTGATGTTTGGAAAATAGTCCCAGAAACACTAGACTACGTATAGTTAAACAGTCTCTCTAATGCAAGGCTTTCCTGGATCTTTGGACCACAAACATGTGATAACACCAGCTTAGGAAGGACGCAATGAGCAGCAGCCTTCCAGGGCATTGAAGCAGGGAAGCTTTTGTCCCATGGATCATGTCCTTAGACAAGATCCTTCAGAACACAGACAATAGAATGCTGTGTGAGACAACTGCTACAAAGATCACAGGTAGATGACAAATGAGTCCAGAAGCACTTATTCTTCAAGGTAAGAAACCATGGTGGGAAAGAAGAGAATGACCTGAGAGACTCAAAGACAGAAGGCTCACAGTTTAGTCACTGCTGACCTTTGACTTTCGCAATCCCATCCTCTTCTGAAGAATGCAGAGAACAGACCAGAAAAATTATCTTCTCTTCCTACTCTCTCATATTATTCAAGTTTAGAAATCACTCCCTCAGAGACAGCATCATTTTAATATCCTAATATAAAAAAAAAAAAAACTCTTCTCATAAGATATTTAACTGGTAAAGATATGGTCCTTTCACTCTTTTGGCTTCTGCCCTCATATTATTAAAGTGAATTTCCTCTCACGATGCATCCAAGCACAATATTTTCATTTTTTTGGATATATGAAATATACTGCCATCTTCTACTGAGGACACTAGTCTCTAAACAAAGCCTATCTTCTACTTGGCATGCTAAGGGTTTTTCCAACTAAGAAAATGCATTTGTATAAGGCTCTTCCCCCATAGAGAGTGCCTGGGCAAGAAAAGCAACCTTATCCGTACAGAAAGCACCAGTTCCCTGTGCTACACAGACAATGCACTCATTGGCCTTTTTGCTTTTTCCTGCTAAAATTGCAACAAGGAACAACAACAAAAAAAAAAGTATAATGTGGATCAACTCTTATGGCAGTAATTGTAATGAGGATGGGAAATGGCATGATGTACGTGTCTGACACCTGAAGCTGCACTTGGTAAAAATCTAATCTATTTTTCATTAGAGTTTCCTCTCAGAAGATCCCATGAGACCAGCCAGAAGCCCTGATCCTGCAATCATATTAGTCCATCTGGCCTCCTGCCACCTCTCAGTACAGCCCTCTGACTGATGGTCACATGCAGAAAGACAGTCAAGTATTTTTAAAATAGAAATAAAACATATATATAGCTTGTGGTGTCAAATGCTGTGTTGACGAGACATTTTTAAAAAAAGCATTGCTCCTGAAAAACTAGAAGTTAATTTTAATAGTACTTAATTACAGGACCCAAGAATTCTCAAATCATACTCTGTGTTCTATTGTTTTACAAAATCAAGATTTCCAGACAAGACCGTCTC
Source organism: Acomys russatus (assembly GCF_903995435.1). Lineage (NCBI taxonomy): Eukaryota > Metazoa > Chordata > Mammalia > Rodentia > Muridae > Acomys > Acomys russatus. The sequence continues at coordinate 17,533,773 of NC_067152.1, read as the reverse complement.
TGAAGAAATTATAGCAGTAATTAAGAAACTGTGCTCTTTGCTATTAGCTGAGCCTTTCCCAAGACTCTTTAAGTACCTGGCAAGAGCAATGAGTTCTAACAAAGAGAAGAGACTCAAGGCTATGCATGGTCACCCGGTCCTCACTTGGAAACCTTTAGCCAGTTTTTAGCACCTGGCTCAGAATAGTAACCAATGTTCTAATGAGGAAGGACGAAAGACAAGATTTGCCCCATTAGTGGACCATCTCCCTTCAGTAGTTTAAAGACTAGAAAATGGTTTGCAGACTAAGAAACCAGATACAAGAGAAAGCAATCCTCTTCTGAGTAATAAATGAATTTGGTCAGGTTGCAGGACAGAAAATCAACGTCTACAGCCTTTTAAAGCATTTTGACCCTGACTGCTGGTGAGCCCTGTGTCCATTTGATACCTTGGACTAGAAGTCATGGGTTAGAAAAATACACCTTCAGGTTAAACCCAGTTGACTTTCCCTTTTCATAAATACACCTATGCCAGTTTATCTACATATCATCTATAGCTACTTTGTCTCCATGCTAGCAGAGTTAAGTAGTTAGTTACCTGAACATATGGTTTGTTAGGTCTAAAATGTTTGCTTCTTTGTCACTGGAAGACAAGGCTTGCTAAATCCTATTCTAAACGGTAAGATATGCAAGTTAATCATCCCATGGGGCAGGCAAAGCAGCAAGCAGAGATATAAGACATGTTCCCCTACTTGGTTCTCTCACTTTCATTTCTGTTACTTTTCTTTATTTTTTTCTTTTTGAATTTTTAAATTTAATTTATTTAGATTACATCTCAATTCTCATCCCCTCACTTGTATCCTCCTGTTCCTCCTTCCCTCTCTCCCTCTTTCACCCTATTTCCCTCCCCTAGGTCTGTGACAGAAGGGTATCTCCTCTCCCACGATATGGTCACAGCCTATCAAGTCTCATCCTGGTAGCCTGCTTATCCTTTCTCTGAGTGCCACCAGGCCTTTCCATCAAGGGAAAGTGGTCAAATATGGGGCACCAGAGTTCACGTCACAGTCAGTCACCACTCTTCACGCAACTGTGGAGAATGTCCTGACCACTGGCTGGATCTGAATATGGGTTCATTGTTTACTGCATGTATTGTCCTTGGTTGGTGCAGTAGGTTGAGCAGACCCCCCCAAGGTCTAGATCTGCCTGTGATGATGTTCTTCTTGTGGGTTTCTAGGACCCTCTGGATCCTTCTATTTACCCATCCTCCCATATTTCCCTCATCTAGAGTCCTAATAGGAAGTCCCCACATCTATCCCAATCTCCTGGTAAGTGAAGACTTTCATGGGACATCCCTTTTGGGCTAGTGTCCAATTATAAGTGAGTATATACCATGTGAGTCTTTCTGGGTCTGGGTTAACTTACTCAGGATGATCATTTCTAGTTCCATCCATTTGCCCATAAACTTCAGGATTTCCTTGTTTTTAATAGACGAGTAATATTCCATAGTGTAAATGTACCACAGTTTCTTTATCCATTCTTCAACTGAGGGACATTTATGTTGTTTCCAGGTTATGGCTATTATAAATAAGGCTACTATGAACATGGTCCTTGTTGCATGGTGGGGCATCTTCTGGGTATATTCCAGGGAGTGGAATAGGTGGGTCTTGTTATTCCCAGTTTTCTGAGAAAGCACTAGATTGATTTCCAAAGTGGTTGTACAAGTTTGCACTCCCACCAGCAATGAAGGAATGTTCCCCTTTCTCCACATCCTCACTAGCATGTACTCTCATTTGAGTTTTTGATCTTAGCCATTATGATGGGTGTAAGATGGAATCTCAGAGTTGTTTTGATTTGCATTTCTCTGATGTCTAAGGATGTTGAGCATTTCTTTTACTTTTCAAACCAGTCAGAGGCTCATGTTTTCCCCTGGGGTCACTTCATGGAGCCTTTGGGTATACAGATATGTATGGAGTTTAGACTATTTTTTTGTCATATAATATTTCAAAAGGACCATTTTTTAACCTTGTAAGCTATCTTTAAGACATATACAAAGACATTTATCCCGTTAAGACAACAATTGGAAACTCTATGTATATAGCAACAGGGAAAGGGGAGAGCCACTGGTAGTATAAATCCATATCATAAAACTCATGTCATTTTAATATTAAATTGTTCAAACAAAAAGTGACTCAAAATTATGTTTCTGAAATTATCTTCAAAGCTTTGAAAGCAAACACATGCTGACGGTTAAAGGTAGTTATGGCCTTTTTTTTTTCTTTCAGTTTTCAAATTCTCTGTAATAAGCACAGACTAGATTTATGATAGTCAAATAACTTCCATATATTGAGCAATGATGCTTCTTGAAGGACCCAGATTGTAGTAAAACAAAGTATTGAGTTTCCACCACACTGTTGTTAACTTGTATTTTTAGCAAGGAGCTCCAGGGTTAAGAAAAAGTTGAAAATCACAATCCTTAAGAATCTTCTCCAAACTCCTTTGCAGTAGTTCTGAAAATCTCCTCTCCTAGCCCTTGAAGGCAAGGGATTCCTTTGTTCCTAGCTTTCTTGGATCAATGCTGAAAAGAGGTGTTGTGGAAGCCACCCGCAGCCTCCTGTTTAAGTGAAGTATTTCGCTCTCCAGGCAATAAGGCTGGACTGGCATAGAATTCAAAAAGACATCTGGTAGCTTAAAATGTACAAAAGAGCTTATATAAAAATACTCTTCCTGGGACAAGACAGATGGCGCAGAAGTTAAAGGGCTTGTTGCACGAGCTTGAGGACCAGAGTTCAGATCCCCAGAAACCCACATAAACACCAAATAGGTGAGGTGGCCTTTCTGCAAGTCTAGCCTGGGAAGGCTGAGACTGATATCCAGAACAAGCTGGACAGCAAGTGTAGCCATATTGGGGAGCTCTGGATTTGACTGAGACCCCCCTGCCTCAACCAAGAACCTAAAAGAGCAATCAAAGATGATCCCTGGCATCAACTTCAGGTCTCTGCATGCATGTAAACTCCCCAAATGTGCTCACCATTATAAAAGGACACACAAACACATGGACATACAAACACATACACATACATGCACAACAGGGAGGGGCAGGGGGGAAAAGAGAGGGAGATGGGAGGGAGGGAGGGGGAGGGGGGAGAGGGAGAGGGAAAGAGAGAGAGAGAGAGAGAGAGAGAGAGAGAGAGAGAGAGAGAGAGAGAGAAGAACTTTCTTCATAGACATCCCAGCAACTCCTTCACTTCCTGACCCAGGGCAATGACTGAGCACTGTATCAGCCCACCATTAATCTTTTCGCTCTGAACTGCTCCAACCACTTTTTTTATTTTTTTTTTTTTTTTTTGTTACCCCTCTCCTCACACTCCCTTTTGTTTTTGCTTGATGGTTAGAGGGTTAGTTCATACCATTACTATTTTTTAACTGAACTTCTTCACCATTTGTTCTTGATTTCCCTTGTGATGAAAGAAGAAAATACTGGGCCTGGTGATGGTGGCACACACCTTTAATCCTAGCACTCTGGAGGCAAAAGCAAGTGGATCTCTGTGAGTTCGAAGCCAGCCTGGTCTACCGAGCAAGTTCCAGGATAGCCAGGGATACACAGAGAAACCCTGTCTCAAAAACAAACAAACAAAAACAGAGAGAGAGAGAGAGAGAGAGAGAGAGAGAGAGAGAGAGAGAGAGAGAGAGAGAGAGAATATTATGTTTAAGAAAAAGAAAAGTCCCAATGTGATTATTACTCTGATGTGCAGTTTTGTTTCATGGAACCATGTAAAAGAATCTACTGCAAAGTCACAGTCCTCTGGGTTGGTAAATTAGGTTCCATAACACTGAGAAGTTGCTGCCTACACAAATCCATTAGAGTAACTGTCCTAAGGATCATGCCACCATGACACATGTTATATCTACCAGACAGGTTCACAAATTGTCTTCAGAAAACATCTCTGTGGCTTTCATGGAAGGAAGGTCCTTCAGTTTTATAAGGAGAACAACTAATGAGTTATGTGTCAGATTGACACAATCCAGGATGGTCAAGCTCCCATTGGAAAGCCATAATTGGTATTATCCTCCACATATGCACACACACACACACACACACACACACACACACACACACACACACACACACACACACACCACTTCTATCCTTATGGTTTCCCTATTTCATTCAACATCTACCAAGCAGTTATTTATTCTCACTGTGAGCTGTCAGTAGAATGCCAAAGGCTTTAGTATACTGGTCATCCCTCCATGCTGATGTCCTAGTTTACAGAAAGAGCAATGTCCAGTACATACTAATTCTAAGAACCCAGGTATATCCATTACACTTATACCACTGTCATGGAAATACCTCACAGAATCAACTAAAAAGGGCAAAGATTTATGTGGCTCCTGGGTTCGGGGTATTTCGACCCATCAAAGCAGGGAAGGCAGTGTGTTGCGGCCCCATCCATGTCAGCAAGACCGTGAGGCAGCATATCCTCACATCTCAGCACATGTGGAAGCAGAGGCAATGCTAAAACCAGGAGGCTCCAAATGACCTTCAGAAGCTCACCTAGAGTGACTTACTTCTGCGAGCCACGCTCTACATCCCAATGTCCCTTCATCTTGTCAAAACAGTGCTGCCAGCTGGAGGGCAAGGGTTTAAATCTGAGCCTTTGGATGGGGCATTTCTGACTCAAGGCATAAAACTAGACATAGATTCACACAAGAGATTTTTGTCTGATTGGCAGATACTCTTTAATAGACGTGACAGTCAAACTGTAGTGTCATTAACTAAGTTGGCCTCAAGTGGCCCACACAGAGCAAAAGGCAATCCAAGAGTATACAGATAAAACACTGATGCCCAAACAGCTTCTAAGAAATGGGATGTTGTGTGCTCTGTTACCTGTGTTTTTGATCACTTCCCTCTGGTGGGACTGCCTTGCCAGGCCACAGGGGAAGAGAACACGCTCAGTCCTGATGTGACATGATGAGCTGGGGTGGATTGGAAGTGGGGTTCCCCTTTCCTGAGGAATAGGAAAGGGGGAGGGGAGAGAGGGTGGGACTGGGTGGCGAGGAGGGCTGGGGCTATGACCAGGATGTTAAGTAAATAAATAAGAGAAGAAGAAGAAGAAGAAGAAGAAGAAGAAGAAGAAGAAGAAGAAGAAGAAGAAGAAGAAGAAGAAGAAGAAGAAGAAGAAGAAGAAGAAGAAGAAGAAGAAGAAGAAGAAGAAGAAGAAGAAGAAGAAGAAAGAAGAAGAAGAAGAAGAAGAAATGGGCCGGGCTTGGTGGCACAGGCCTTTAAGTCCAGCACTTGTGAGGCTGAGGCAGGTGGATCATTGTAAGTTCGAGGCCAGCCTGGTCTACAAAGCGAGTCCAGAACAGACAAGGCTACACAGAGAAACGCTGTCTCAAAAAAACAAAACAAAACAAATAAAAAAAGAAATGTGATGTTATATCTAAGAACAACCAGGCTTTTATAGTCAACAGTTCAACACAGATTGCCCCTACTACATTTTATAAGGGCCCAAAACATCTGTAATGACTGCATAGGACCCAGGTATAGAAATATCACTACTTATTAATCAGTGGGACTACATCCTCTGCTGGTAATTGGAAAGATAAAAGTTCTCATAATTACAATTGGAGATGCGGTAAACAGTCGGCTACATAAAGCATAACACCTAACTTTATTTCAGATATTGAAATCTCAGTATTTCTTTCTGGTTTATCTGCAAAAGTAAAGTATACACTTTTTTCTTAAATTTTCTTAAGCTTTGGGACACTCTGAGTTCTCTACTTCTTTCTTCATATTTTGTAAAATCATACCTAGTAGCATTGTAAAATGTAAGTAAAACACCTTTCTAAAAACTCATTAAAACATGATTTCTATAACTTTTTAGTCATTTATCAATTCATGCATTATAATTATCTTAAATTATAGATTTTTTCATTTTTCAGTGTTTCTAAGTATTGCTTGTTCTTTTCTGCAAGAAAAGAGCTTTTATTCATTTATTTATTTATTCTAATATTTTACTTTGAAAACTTTCAAACATACATAAAAGTAGACAAGAATACATTCATTGCCAAGATTTAGTGTTAATTGCCTATCAAGCGATTTGGCTGTAATTGATCATGTTGCTCCCTACTCTCCATATACACATGTAAATAAATTTCATTAAAAAGAGAAACTTTGACCACTGCAAATATTTCATCACAACTACCTATCATCAATTTTCACCGAGTAGAATTTTTTCTTTTTTATTGAAAAAAGAATTTTTTTTCATACAATGTATTGTGGTGACAGTTTCCCCTATCCAAGCCCCTCCCAAATCCTCTCCAGTTCTCCACTCGCTCAAATCAACACCCCTTCTGTAGGAACCAGGCCCGACTGGGCTGCCTGCCTGCCTTGCTGTTTCACGGGTGAGATCTCGGATAAAAATGGGTTTCTTTGGAAGATAGAATGCACAGGTTGAATCATTTGAAGGGCAGGTGTCTGCAATGCTCCGCACACCTGTCTTGATGGGGCCCGGAGCTGCAATGGCCTCCTTTGCCTATTTGTCTTAGAGCGGCGCTCATTCCCCCAATGATACCCTCGTTGACAACAAGGACACAAACCTGGCTTAGGATGATCAACTCTATCTCGAGTTTGTCCAGTCTCCCTTCGAGTACATTCTCTCTTAAGGTGTCCTATCTGGCCACATCTGAAACATGTTTTCAGCCAGACTCCCCCAGAAGGTGACCGTCCCTGAACAGCAGAAGCTAATACTTGTCCCATTATGTGAGTAATATCTATACTTCGGCAAATTTTCAGATAGTCATTCACACTTTTATATTTATAAGGCGGAAGGGCTTCCTGACAATACTTATTAGCATTTTCAAAGGCCAATTGTTTAATAATAGGCATGGGGCTCCTTCCACATCTTCAAAAAATCCTTCCTGCCAATTGCATAAGGCGATCAACAAATTCCTGGAAGGGCTCCGAGGGTCCCTGAACTACTTTAGACAGCTGTTCTCCTGCCCCCTTATTAGGCAAGGACTTCCAAGCCCTCGTGGTGCAAGTTGCAATCTGCGCATACACAGCTGGGCCATATTGTATCTGGGCACTAAGTTCAGTATACAAACCCATGCCTGCTAGCATATCCACGTTTCTTCTGTGGAACCCCAGCTGCTGCCTTACCTGCGGCGGTCTGAATACACTGTTCTTGATAATCACTGCGCCAAAGCAAATAATCACCCCCACCGAGGACTGCTCTACATATTTGTTGCCAATAACTAGGGGTTAAGAATTGTCCTGTGAAGGATTCAAAAATGGCAATCGTAAAAGGGGCATGTGGACCATAGGCCATAACTGCCTCCTTAAGCTGTTTTATGTCTTTAAACTGGAGGGCTTCATGCTGTCTCTGCATTTGCCCTGGGTTAGTTGGGTGAGGCACTTCGACTACTGGAAAGACTACTCCCCGAGGGGGAGCAGAAGGCTTTATCAAAGATAATTGACTTTGATAATCTGGGTTATACGCCGGGGGCCGCTGTCCTCTAGTTTCTTTTCCTTCAGTCTTACACTCCTTCAACTTCTTCTTTAGGGCCCGTATCTCAGAGGTTAAAGTTGTCTCTTCCTCCTCAGAATTTGAAGATATACCAGAGGCAATCTCAGACGGGGCCAAAGATTTTACAGATTGCTCCTCCTGCACTTCATTTAGGGCAAGTTCCAAACTTCCTAGCTGCTCTCTTATTTTCTCGTCCTCGCTCCTAAGTGCATCTCTAACAAGACGCCATAACGAAAAGGTAGCGATAGGAACACTGTTGGACTCTTCATTTCGTAAAGTCTTCTGGAGATCAGACTTCACCTGATCCCAATCTTGGATACTTAGCTCTCCCAATACCATAAACCAATGACTACTCAATTCTATTGTTTTTATAAAATCTTTAACACTCTCATGCTTAATCCTCTAACAATCTCACTACTTGATCCACCAGAACAGTGGATGAACCTGCGGCACCCATTTCCCGGTGCCTTAATCACTAGCGCAACAGAACCGTGGACAAACCTGTGGCATCTATTTCCAACACGCCCATTTCCTACCTCTCTGAGGCGCTGGCCAGCTTCCCTGGGCAATCCGTCAGCTTCTTCCCTTCCTTCCCAGCGCTCGGTGGAACCTCCACTTGTGGCGCCCGCGCCACCCTGGTACCGAGTCCAGGGCGAGGGACTGCGGATTTAACTCACGCGCGCGCACGCGCACGCGCACACGCACACACACACAAAATAACACAGCGGTCCTTCGTGCCAAGAGAGCAGCAGCCACAGCAGCAGCCACTGCAATGGTTTATTCTTCTCCCAGAGTTCCAAAGAGCCTTCTTATAGGCAGCAAAACAGGACTCCTCCTCCCAGGTGAAATTCCTCAAGAGGTGATCGCACACAGGAGGAAAAGTCTCGAGGAAGGGAGGGGCTTGTTCTCAGAGCAGTAAACATGACTAGCTAACCAAGATAAACACAGACATGGAAGCTGCTAGAAACAGGACATGAAACAGCAAGACAGGCAGGCAGCCCAGTCGGGCCTGGTTCTTACACCCTTCTTTCTATCTACAATTAGAATATAAACAGGCATCTAAAATACATATAATAATTAATAATTATAATAATAATTGAATAAACTAAGATAAAAGTCCCAAAGTCTCATAAAACCTCAGCACATTGATCATTAATTAGCACTGGACAGAAAAATTCTTAGCATCTGTATTAAATATGTGTTCTGCACTACTGATTTTTTTCTTAAAATAGAGTATTGGAAAGAGAATCTTTTTAGTTTAAAAGTCATGTTTTTTTTTAAAGACTGTCTATACATTTCAGGAAACTTCATTTCAAACATAAATTTGTGTTTAGTGATTTTTCTATTAGTGAACCATGGAAGTACCTATTTATCTCAATATTATGAATTTTAATTTTTTTCAATGTGGTACCAGGAAATTTAGATATCATTGCTTGACTTCCAATTCATTTTATTTTTGGTGAGCAATCATATTTTCCCATAGTTATCATTTCTATTTCTCTACTTCATCATCTGGTTAGGATATGTCTATTATTCATTGTTCAGTGTTGTTCTTATCATTTTGTGTGAGCCTTTGTCAGGTGGAATATTCATGAAAAGGAATATAAGTGGTTTGGAGTTACTTGGTGCCCACTCCCAGTCTCTTGGAAAGATTGTGTGTGGTATGTAAGCAAGGGAAGAGAACTGGGGAGGTTCCTAAAATTTCCATCTCCCCAAATACTAATACTTTTTTTATTTTAAGATTAAAAGAGCAAGCTAAGCAATAAAAGTCCAAAATTACTCCAACTTGCTCTGTCTCCTAAAACAAATATTAAAATCTTAAATGTAGTCTATAAACACATTTATAGAATGTCTCTGTTTCCAACATGTTTTCCTTGATTTTTTTTAAAATAGGTTTGTTTGTTGCAGGAAACAGGAAGGCACAGCTAGCCTGTGGGAGGACTAGAATGCCCTAATCAGAAACCCAAAATCCTAAACACTGCACAATGATACTTCCCAGTAATTGAACAAAACAATTTATATTCTTTCCTCCATCGAATGGGGTAGTAATCATGAGTTAGATTCAAGTGTTTCTCCCATTTCACAGATAGGAGAGCTGTGCATTGGGAAAGTATAAGCAATCTGTCCAAGCCAGAATTTTAAAATAAAAAAATAACCCTCACATAGTGCAAAAATTAAATTACAGGCTACTAGCTCAACAGCAGTGCTCTTAATTAAATCATTTTACACTGAGTGTGTGTTTCCCACCAACTGTATTCCAAACTAGATTCCAGAAATGTAATAAATTACAGCTTCTTATTGTTTGTGCATTTTGTTATATGAAAGTCAAATGTCTTCCAATTTATGATTCAAGATGAAAATAAACTTGCATACTAAGTTCTCCCGTACCTGAGGATGTCTTGTGTCTTAATAATCTACCCAGCTCCTCTTCCGCAGGATTTGCTAAGCATGGAGGTAAGAGATACTGACCATTCTGCCTACCTTTGCGTCCTCTGTGCTCCTATCAGGCTTTTTTTAAGACACAATGGCTTTAACAGAGAAGAGTTTGACAGCTGAGAATCTCAACTCCTCCCATTTCTTTGTACTGTGACCTTTTCTATGGTGTTGGCAAAACCCTGAATGCAGCCTGAAGTGACATGAATTTTGGCCTTCACAACACATTTCCTTTCGGAAGGCGTTAGACTAAAGTGGGAAAACTTTTTATGGAACGGAACTATGCATTTGCTGGTTTGACCCCTGCCGACAGCCAATCTTCAGCAGAGTGACATTATGTTCCACCATTCAGATTGCTAATGGGGCGGGGGGCGGTATCATAGCAACATTACTCAGTTCCCTGGGATAAGGGTACCAACTGGGCAGTATAGATTTATTAGAGATAGAAGGCATAAAAGCTGTAGAATACACCGCTCAGTTCTTGTCTCATAATTCTTGTAAATTTGCAGCCATTATTTCTTTCTGCTCATAAATTTGGTTTTAATAGAAGGGTCATGAACAAGTAGCTGCCTATCTCTTATCACCATGAAAGGCCATTTCCTCTGCTGGCATGTAAATAAGAGCAAGCAAGCTCTGCTCTTACACAGTGAGATTTTTCTCCTATTCCTTTCTTCTACAATTATGGCTATTTTCTAGAACATTTTCTAAGATGGCCTTTGCCCTCACTTGTGAGAACTATACACGGTGCTGGGAAGTTGAATATTTTCTGAGACTTCTAATAAGTATTTCACAGAAGGTCATTTGTTCCATGGAAGTCCACAGACAGGCAGCATTTGGACTTGCTGACATGTGGCAGCTACTTGGATGTCACTTCCACGGATATGTGGAGCCACCCTATGAAAACAGGATTTTGGTAGTCCAGGGCGACACCCTTATTGTCTACACTCATGGTCCCCCTGAGTGACTCTCTGCCAACCTCTTTCTGCCATATTGAAACGATATCAGATGTAAGAGTCTTGCACTGACCTTTGCTGACACTATGGGGAGTCTACAGCTGCACCTCTGGCAAAGTCTACAGCCTTTCGTACGGGCACCTACAACATATGTGTGTTCTGTAATCACGCTCCAGTCCAGACTTTCTCATCCCTCTTCCATCTTCTTTCCACCATCTCCTAAAGGATACCTCTCCTTCTCTTGCCACTCACTTCTAGACACTAAGTCTTTCTCTTCCAGTAACCACATCCTAACATTTTCCAATCCTCCAGTTCAGTTATTACTTCCAAATGCACACACACCTTCCATGCCCTGTTTCTCTAATTTTGCTTCCTAATGTTGATTTGCACTTACGTGGCTATTCACATGGCATGTATCCTTTAAAAGCCAGCTCGGGCAGTCATGTCTAAGCTCTCACACTCATGGCGATTGTCAGGAAAGGCAGAACGTGCCTACACTTTCACTTGGTTTTATCCAATTTGTAATACTACAGAATGTGACAGCTGAGAGGAATCTTCAAAACAAGTAGTCTATCCAGAAAAAAAATAGAAGACGGGGGGTGGGGTGGGGGTGGGGAATCGTTATTATCAAGGAAGATGATACAGGCAAGTACTAATATCGATAATCCCAGTGGATTAAATTCATCAGTTAAAAGGCAGTGCTCATCATATTGTGGAGTTTAAAATGTTTTAAAGCTTTAGAAAGAAAAGTAACAAAAGCCTTAAAATTAAATTGCATAGGAAAAAATCAGTATCAGACAAGTAAAACTTGAAGCAAAAACAGAACAGGAAGCTAGCCTGAGAGCATCACCAGTATGGCACTGGCACCTCACAGGTCCAGACAGGCTTCCACGATGGGGAGCAATCCAGAGACTAGAAGAATCCAGCCTGCGATAACAGCCCAGGTGGAAATGAGCTGGACACAAACAACCCCCACAACCCTAAGGTGGGTCAGGTAAGGAGTGAGCCAAGTAGACAACCAGGCTAGTGCCATGGGGCCCAGACAGAGAACTAGCCAGACATGACCGCCAGTTTGGCACTGCACAGGCCTGGGGAAGGGGGAAGCAGACCATGCTTGAGATAACCCCTGGCCAGTACCATAAGGGATAAGTGGGGCATAGTACTCCTGAGACCACTCCTGAGATGAGCCCAGACACTCAGAGACCCCAGGTGCCACTAAGAAGAGCAAATAAGTGATGGAGAATGGAAGAGAAAGAGTAAATGTAGGCTGAATGAAGAGGCAAAACTGGCGACTCAAGGGTAGTGAGGGACAGCTGGATGTGAGTAGCCAATGTGAAGTCCTGGCCTGTACTGCCCCCAGTGGCTATGTCTGGGTCCATGGCTCTACAGCAGCAAGGTTCTGTTACCACAAAATGCCTATTGGATGTCCCTGGTCTGGGCTGCCTCCCAGGGACCTGTTGATGGCTGCTGGTTGTGCAGAACTGTCCCCACCCTCACCTGAGCATTGTGGGAGAGCTGGCCCTGGGAACATGATGGCACGAAGCTGATCTCGCCCTAGTCAGTTGCAGTACTCCCCTGCCACACACAAGCACACACACACACACACACACACACACACACACACACACACCTGTGCACACATTTCGGGAGTGGTGGGTGAGCTGGCCCAAAGAATACAAGCAGTGTAGTAGAGTTGGCCCTGCCACTCATCTCCTCTGCCTTGCCGTTCACCACCTGCGGCAGGCAGGAGACGTGGCCCTGGGGTAATAAGAGCAGGAGAGCTGGCCCTGCGCCTTACCAGCTGCGGCACTCAGGAGATTGTGCCTTGCACCTCTCCTAGGCAGCAGAATAGAAATTGATCTTGGTGGTGGAGGTTGCTGGAAAGCCAGTCCTGAAGATATGAGCCTGGAAGAGTTGGCTTGCCTACTTTGCAGTGACATGGGCAAGGGAGAGATACACATGCCACCTACAGCAGGCAGGAGAGCTGGCCCTGAGGTCAGTGGGAGAGCAAACCCTGTGCCTCACCTGGGAAGCACAGTAGAGCTGGCCATGGATGTGTGGGTTGGGGATGTGCTGGCCCCAAGGGCATGAGTATGGGAGGGCTGGCCCTGCTTCTTGTCTGCTGTACCATGGCATTGGCAAGGGAGGGAGCCCTTACCCTCCCTTTTGGTTGTGAGAGAAGGAGAGGTGTCCCTGTCCGTCACCTGCTGCAGAACTTGGGAGAGAAGGGCCCTGCACCTCACCTGCATAGCACAATAGAGATGATCCTGCTGGCATGGGGTGCTGGAGAGTTAGCCCCAGGATATGAGTGGAGGATAGCTGGCCCCTCAACTTGTCTGCCATGAGGCAGTGTAGGTGAGGGAGAGGTGCCTTTCCCCACTCTCACTCTTTGCCACATATGGCAGGGAGGGGAGCTGGCCCTGGGGTCTTGAGAGCAGGAGAGCTAGTCCTGCCCTTCACCTGTTGCAGCACTTGGGAGAGGAGGTCCTGCACCTTGCCTGGACATCACAGTAGAGATGGCTCTGGATATGGGGGTTTCAGGTGAGCCTACTAAGGGGAGTGGGGGCTGTCTCTGACAGGGATTCTATTGCATGCTTTTAGATCACCTACCCCTGGCAGGTCTGCCTTTCCAGGCCAGGCCTATGGAAGAGGATGTGCTCAGTTCTGATGTGACTTGATGTGCTGGGAGTGGTAGTTGGTGGAGGGGGCGCTCCCCTTTTCTGAGGGGTAGAGGAGGAGGGAAGGGGGACAGGGATGGAGGATAGGACCTGGAAGAGAGGAGGGAGGGGCCTATGATTGGAATGTAAAGTGAATAAATAAATTAATTAATCTTTAAAAATAACTGTTTTGAGGCCCAGCGTGGTAGCGCATGCCTTTAATGCCAGCAGAGGCAGGCGGATTGATGTGAGTTCAAGGCCAGCCTGGTCTACAAAGTCAGTCCAGGACAGCCAAGAATACACAGAGAAACACCAAACCAAAAAAAGAAAAAAAGAAAAGGAAAAAGAAAAAAAGAAAAGAAAAGAACTGTTTTAGAATTTTTCCATGTATATTTATCAACCTTTCCTATTTCCACATTCATACAGAAATTTCTAAAAGGGTATTTTTCATTAAAGTTTCTTAATTGTAAATGTAAAAGAGAGCCTCAATTCTTTTTTATTATTATAATTTATTCACATTACATCCAGGTTGTAATCCCCCAGCCTCCCTCCCTCTTCTGCCCTATTCCCCTCCTCTAGACCTCTGACAGGTGGGGTCCTCCTCCCCACCTTCTGAGACCTTCTGTGCCTCATCTGGACAGCCTGCATCCCTGTCCTCTGTGTTCCCACAGGGCCTCTCCTCCAAGGGGCAGAGATCAAATCATAGGCATTTGATCATGTCAGAGGCAGTCCCCTGCTCTCCTCCCCCTTTCCCATGTGGAGAATGAGCTGTCTACCTGCTATATCTGAACAGGGGATCTAAGTTCTCTGCTTGCAATGCCCTTGGTTGGTGTATGAGTTTGTGCAGGCCCCCTGGGTCCAGATCCCACGAGCCTTGATCTTCTCCTTGTGGAGGTCCTGACCCCCCATCCCCCCATACAACCACCCCTATCCTTCCATCCCACAACTCTTCCATACAACTCATACAGCTCAGAGCTTTGCCCAGAGTCTGGCTGTGAATTCCAGTATCTTTCCTGATCCCTCACTGCGTGGTGCCTCTCAAAGGACATCTATGTTGCGCTAATATCTACTTATGAGTGAGTATATACCATGTGTGTCTTTCTGGGTTTGGATCCTCACTCAGGATGACCTTTTCTAGTTCCATCCATTTGCCTGCAAATTTCAAGGTTTCCTTGTTTTTGATAGTTAAATAGTATTCCATCATGTAAATGTACCACTGTTTCTTTATCCATTCTTCAGTTGAGGGACATCTAGGTTGTTTCCAGATTCTGGTTGTTAGGCCAAACCTAGAGAGCCTCAATTCTTAACTCAGAAATTGATGTGTTTAATTACTGAAAGTTTGTATCAAAGAAATAAAAAAAATATTAGCGTATTGCTTGACAAATTTTTGATAACTGATCATTTCCTCTATTTGAAGCAGCCTAAAAATATCATGAAGACTTTAAAACATTATTGATCATCTAAAATGGGAATTTTTTCACATTAAAAATAAATTCAGGATTTAAAGGAAAAACGAATTGGTAAAATATTTTCAGCTAAGTATTAATATATAAGAAAATATTGTAAGCAGTAAAAGGACAGTGTACAAAGAACATTCTACTAGTAAACATAAAATAATAAAAACGTAAAGTGAAACTTGAGCTAATACTGTATAACTATTAAGTATTAAATAGTCACGATAAAAATGGAGAAATTGTGTTGACTCTGTCTGTTCTTAATTGCTTGTGGCACTAACAACAGCCAAGAGCTGCAGCCACGAAGGCAGTGTGCTAATATGTACAATGGTAAAGATTTAACAATGGTGACAGTGCACTTACACCTACAGCAATAAAGATTTAACACGTGCATTAATACCTAAGTAGTAAACATTTAGCCATGGATAAAGTGCAGTAGCTACCACAGAAACAATTTATATCCAATCTAAACAACCATACACAGGGTAGCACGTTGATTTACTATACAAAGAGCTTACCATGGCAGCAAGTGCCTGCCATCTCATCACAATACTTGGGAGGTTGAGGCAAGAGTATCACAAGTTCAAGGCCAGGCTGGGTTACCTAGTGAGACCCTGCCCCCTAAAAGGTGTCTAAGTCTGCTTTCTGTTGTGATAAAAGACACTGACCAAAAGCAACTTGGGATTGGAAGGGTTTGTTTCATCTTACTCTTACATGTTGCAGTCCACCACCGAGGGACTCAGGGCAGGAGCCTGAAGGTAGGTACTGACTCAGAGGCTGTGGCAAGGTGCTGCTTTACTGGCTTGCTCCGATGGCTTGCCCAGCCTGCTTTCTTATACAAGGCAGGACCACTGTCAGAATGACTTATCAACAGACCTTACACATCAATCATTAATCAAGAAAATGGCGCAAAGGCTCACATAAAGAAAAATCTACTAGGGGCGGTTCCTCAATGGAAGTCCCTCCTTCCCAGGTGGCTGGTTCAGGTCAGAAGGTTGGCAAAAACTAACTAGCACAAAGCAAAAACAGAACAAAAGTGAATGGAATGCTGGGGTCTGTCTCTGATTAAATATTACTAAGCAACCTCTAAGGGGAAGCGAGGAAGGTAGACACTTCAGAACATCCCGGAAAGTGTTAACAGGATGTCAAATGAGGTGGGGACTCTAAATCTTCCAATCACTAAGCTAACAGCCACAAATGCTGTGTGGAGTCGGAAGCCCCCCAAAGACAACTTAAGCATTGGATTAGGAAATCGGTGTAGTGAGTGATTTACAGGCCACCATTTAAGCTTCCTTCTGTATTCTTGTAAACTGGCTTTAAATACTTGTATATAAATTGTTTTAACAAATGAAAAATGATGCAAAATAGCCTTCTAGTCCCAAGAGTTTTAGTGTGGGTATTTATCACAGAGAACAGATTTAGAAGAGGACCCTGAGACAGCCCATAGATTTATTTATTGATGATGTGACCACATAATACATTTCTTAGTCTGTCATCAGTACAAGTAATTTTCTAGAAGTTTCACACACACACACACACACACACACACACACACACACACACACACACACACTTACTTCATTTGACTAAACTCATATGCCAACCAAATACATTTCAAAACTACTTGTACGGTTTTCACTGGAGATCTGTTCTGGCTTATATAAAGTTCTAGAGTTTCGTGGATGTACTCCTCAAACAAGAATCTATTTCCCAGTTCACCAGCATTTCCAAGCATTCCTTAGGAAAACGCGTTCTAATACCTAGATCACTTGACTAGATTTAACCTCACTTGAGAATCAAAAACAAGACTCATAATCACTGATGACTTGCTCATAGAAACCAGGGACACAGACGGGAGGGACATATTTGTGTCACTGAGGGACTTTTGCAAGTTGTTGGACTCACTGATAAAATAATTTTTAAAAGACTCAGAAGGGAACTCAGGGACAACTCTCTTGGCCCCAGAGTAAGAAAACAAGAGGTTGGAAACATTATAGAAGAGAGAACCAAAAGGCACATAGAGCCAAAGAGTGGGAAGGCGCCCTATAAAATTCCGTCCTCTGAATAAGATACAGTCTTAGGTTCATAGACACAACAGCTTTGGATAGGTATGCAACATCGAACAAAAATGGGCCTTTCTACTTTCAATCATGGATGAGCGGTGCTTGGGGAGGCACAACCTCTCCAGGAGGAGCCATTGGCAGTTAACATTGGCAGGGAACAGAATAGGGGAAAGTAGGCTGCCATTTTCTGCAGTGTGTAGACATTGGGAAGTTGTCCATGTTCCGCACAGTAAGGCCCTCCCATTCTTCATACAAACAACCCTGATTAAACTGAGCGATGAAAAAAAGAGAGTCATGAAAGTAGAGAAGTGCTAGTTGAGAAAAGGTGTCAGCAGGAGTTTGAGGGGACAGAAGAGGGTCATGGGAGTAAATATAATCACAATGTTAATGAGGCCCTAGATCTTCAAAGTTAAAGACAAACTGAACAGAGGAGTAATAAACAAAATTATTTTGGTTTTTTTGTTTGTTTGTTTGTTTTAAATTTTTATTTATACAGTGTAC
Organism: Acomys russatus; assembly: GCF_903995435.1. Taxonomy (NCBI): domain Eukaryota; kingdom Metazoa; phylum Chordata; class Mammalia; order Rodentia; family Muridae; genus Acomys; species Acomys russatus. The sequence goes on along the minus strand of NC_067152.1, from coordinate 17,516,205 downwards.
CTGCACACCAAAAGAGGGCACCAGATCTCATTATGGATGGTGGTTTCTGGGAATTGAACTCAGGACCTTTTGGAAGAATAGGCAGTGCTCTTAACCTCTGAACCATCTCTCCAGCCCCACAAAATTATTGTGTATCATATCACAACATCTCACAAAGAAAGGGAAATTCTGTAGCAATGTGGTAGTTAAAATGCCCAAAGCATTTAATACTCAATTTTATGGACTTTGTTTGGGGCCCTGGGAGGTGCTGCAAGCTAATAACTCCCTCATTGGGAACTTTCTCAGTGTCTGCCCACCTACATGTAGATTCACATACTACACATACAGATGTGTGTGACTGTGGAGGAGGGAGCCAGCCCAGAGTAAGAGTAGTGTGGAGGCATGTCTAAACCCCAGAAATCTTGTTCTGGAATAAGCAGGAGTAGGACCACTCCCCCCCTGCCCCGTGCCTGCATGTCCCAACATACAACCATGCACCTCCACCCTTGTCCCGGAAGGAGCCTATGTAGTCTGGTAGAGAGGGAAACCTTCCTCTCCCCTTCTAAGGAAATGTCCTGGCAGCACCTAGGATTCCTTCTTCTCATGCAAATGAGGCATCCCCAGACCGCTGGCCCCAGCCAATAAGGTATGCTCATCCTGAAAGCCCACCCAACTTGCTAAAGGTTCAAGCTGTCTCACTGAAAACTGTGTCCCAAAAGACTGTTCTCCCCACCCCCCCCCATGCTCTGCCACCTAAGGTCTCTTTCAGCCCCCTGCCATCCCCACCCCTTCATCCCCTCACAGGTCATGGTCATGGGCCAATCTTACAGGATGGGGGGGGGGGGGAACTGAGTCTGAACAGTCACTTCTAAAGGAGTATTCACAGCCTCCATGGAGCAAGCGGCTCAATCCCATTCTCTCTCTCTCTCTCTCTCTCTCTCTCTCTCTCTCTCTCTCTCTCTCTCTCTCTCTCACACACACACACACACACACACACACACACACACACACACATATAAAATGGCTCCCTGCCCCTTCCTGCCACGTCCCTCTTGCTAAACATCAGAGGATAATAAACGCATGCTCCTTTTGTGCATCCCTTATTACTACCTCACCTTTCCTAACTACGGGCAAAACCCCAGAGGTCTCAAATCCAATGCCCTCTGTCAAATTGATGTCACCCAAACTCTCCAATTTGGCCGCCAAAAATATGTCTTTGGTACTGTTGGGACATGAATTTCGTATGGGCTGCAGCCCAAATGGGAGAAAACTCAAAAAGATGAATTCACCACACGCTCGCCACCTTTGCCATCATGGGCATTCCTCAACAGATAAAAGCCGGTAATGGCCCCGCTTATACTAGCTTCCAATTCAAAGTCTCCTGCTAGCAATGGGAGACTGTCCATCACACTGGGATTCCTTACAATCTCCAGAGGCAAGGAATCATTTTTTTTTTTTAAATCAAATCCTAAAAGCCCAACTTAAAAAAACAAAAACAGTAGCCTACTCCCCTAACATACAATTAGCAGTGGCCCTAGCCACTCTAAATACATCTAGTATTTACAAAACCCCCCAAACATCCTCGTATCTCCCTCCACTGGTACATACCAGGAATAACTTCTCCCATCCTGGGACGATGATTCTTAGAGAGATGATGGAAGGGACGAAACCCTCTCCTCAGATCAGAAAGGAGTTTTTCTTGTGTCTTTCCACAGGAACTGCTCAGGTCTATTTTGTCGGATCTCTTGCTGACCAGTCAAGGACTGAGGAGGCAAAGGAGATGCCACCCAAAAAGGAAAAACAAGATCTCCTGGAAAGACATCCATTGGGCTTGCTGCTCAAGCCATGTGCTCCCTGATCTGTCTCCCTCTCCTTCATTTTCATGGCTGCCTTTGTTATTCTCCATCCTAATTCTACTACCGCCCAGCCCCAGTCCTTGCCCCTGCAATCTTTTTTTTTTTTTTTTTTTTTTTTTTTTTGTTAGCGAAACCTATCGCGGACACAACAAGGTTATAGAAACAGGGGATTGCCCTCAGAGAAGGTGCTAGGCCTTTGAAAATCCCAATATATTCAGACTTTCTTAGATGCTGCTATTGGAATTTCAGAATAGAAATGGCAGGATACAATATACTCGAAGCAACAACCAAACTCCCAGAGAGATATATCCCAGACTCATGGAACAAATGTTGGAAGACCGGAGTAGTTGGCAAGCTTTAGTCCCACCAGTTGCTTGATACCCTACCACTGGCTTTCACATTTCTTGACAACTAGTTCCAGATCCACAACCAGTCCTAATCTTCCAACATACTGTGAACCAGGAAGTCAAAGTCAGCAAGGAGGTCCCAGCCATTCTTACCTGGTTGCAGTACATCCAATACCACCTGACCTTCTCCCTCTACAACTAACCCCAAAGCCTCCCGGTGCTTCTTCTGCACCTCATCTTCGCTGCCATTGTTGGCCCGTGTTCCCATTAACCTGTCCTCTCATAGACCTGTTGGGCCCTTACCCACATGAAAGTTACAAAACAAACCTCTTTTTAATCTATGCTTCCCCCTTTGCTTCCTAGGGCCGTCTTCCAGGCCCCATCCTTCATGATCCCGAAACATCACTATCCCCAAGCCATTATCTGCTCACCACCACCACCCCCCATTCTTCTCTGGCACAATAACATCATCAGTCCCAGTTCTAACTCCTCCCTTCAAGGTTTTTGCGCACCTCCATAGTGATTATCCCACAGGTCTACCTGTGTATGAGTAATGTGAGCCTGAAAAGTCACGTGGCAGGTAGGAAGGGACCAGAGAGAGAGAGAGAGAGAGAGAGAGAGAGAGAGAGAGAGAGAGAGAGATCTCCATCCCCCTGCTTGTCGGATTTGGCTTGGCCATATCAGCAAGAGCAATCGGGTCCACTGGTGCAGCACTGATACAAACACACAGCTGGCTGACGACTTCCCAGACAAGCTTGACCAGTCTAGTCCTCTTCTGTCTTAGACTCAAGCCTCAAGTTCCTCCAGCAGCAGACAAGCTCCTTTGTAGAGGCTGCCTTACAAACCAGGAGAGCCCCCAGCCCGCTGACAGATAAGTAAGGAGTTGTGTTGTCCTGGGGAAGGAATGCTGTTTCTATGTTAATGAATCTGGGATAGTAGAACAAACCATACAGGTGCTTAAGGATCTCTGTCAAGATCTCCAAGTTCCCCATGCCCTTGGTACCTCCACACCATGGTACTCGAACCCTCTGATAACATGGCTTCCTCCCTTCCTTGGCCCTGTACTGGCCATTGAGAATCTACCCCCTCCTAGCATCCTGTTTTATCCAATTTCTAAAACAGCAAGTAAGCAACATTGCCAAAGTCACTACCAACCAGGTTCTGGTTCAATACCAAACCATCCCTAACCTGGAGGCTAACAACAATGGTAATACCTCCCCCACCCCACCCCCCCGCACCTGCATTTATAAAATGAAAAGGGGAGATGTGAAGCCTGGGAGCTGGAAAACCAGGGAAGCCAGCCTGGAGCAAACCCTGAAATTTTCATCCTGAGATTGGCAGGAGTAGGACAGCCCCCCCCCCCCCCCCGGGCTAGGCCTGCCTGTCCCAGCACACATAGCTCTGTGCCCCCGTCCTTACCTTCCCAGGAGGTCACATATTCTGGTAGCCAGATTAAACTTCCTCTCCCCTTATAAGGTCAAGTCCAGCAGCACCTGGAATTTCTCCTCATGCAAATGAGGCATCCCCAGCACCCTGGCCCCAGCCAATAATGTACACTCTCCCCAAAAGCCCCTATCCAACCCCTAAAGGCTTAAGTAGACTTTGTTCACCCAACTAAACAAGCTGTCCCACTGAAGCCCATCTCCCAAGAGTCTCTTCTCACCATACACACCACAGCCTGAGGTTCCTACTCTTACTTCCCCTCTCAGGATCCACTGGTTGGGGTTGAGAGCCAATGGTGCTATAAGGGGTGGGGAAAATGTAGCCTGAATAGCAGGTGACACATGTAAAGCATGCTTTCTTTAAAGGATTTAAAATGCAAAAAAGTCAAACTCATATTTGTTTTAAATGCAGCAGAACAAAGAGACATAAGACATAAATGTAGCTATGTTGAAAATTCAGTTTTAAAAAGTGACCTTGAGAACATGTGTCCCCAAGAATCTTTATTTAAAAAAAAAAAGAATGAAAGAAAAGGAAGACAAAAAGGAAAGGGGGAAAGAAAAAAATGTATGGCAAAGTATTAGACTGATTCAGAATTTCAACTTCAAAGGCTATGTGTTGACTTCATAATGTCTGAGTGGCATTACTCTTTATGTGTACTCACATACACTTAGAAAAAACATGTATAAACCTTCCTCATCCAATTAACTAATCAATACATAAGCAGTGCCTATCCACTGCCAGGCATTGTCACCAGAAGCTAGAAGCAAGGGCTTAGATGAGCTCCATTCCTCAAGAACCGAATGATTCACCGCTAAAGAAAGAAAACAGAACAGACAATTTCTATTCAACAAGAAGCCTTTCTCCTACTGCTTGCAATGAAAACCTGGACAGAATACAAAAATGGAAGACTTGATTCTGAAAAGTCACATGCCAGAAAACTTAAGAACTGGGACAGAGAGAGCTGGAGAGATATGGCTCAGCAATTAAGAGTCCTGACAGCTCTTCTAGAGGACCCAGGTTCAATTCCCAGAACCCACATGGCAGCTCACAACTATCTATAACTCTTGCAGGGACAAAATTAATGCCATGTTCTATATGTAATGTATATTCTGCAATTAATGTCGTGGTCTGTGACTGTTCTGTGAGAACTTGTCCTCCGGGTGACCCCACTCCTTCCTGCATTCTGGGAATGATCACTGTATTGTCATAAACTAGGCCTGCCAGCAGTCTCCAAACATGGAGTGAGTAGATACAATTGGCTCCCAATGATCATCTGAGATAAAACAACTTCCTCTCGAGACTCAACCTCCATCCAACCTGCCTGAAGGTCAACATTCTTGTGACCAACAACCCCCACTTATGGTTATTTTCCTTACTTCCCTGTGACCCCAACTGCCACTTACAAACCTTATAAACCCATTGCCCTTGAAGGTCTGGGTCACTCTCCTATCCTGCTGCATCAGGAAGGATTGTGATCTGCAGCTCGAGCCCATAATACAGGACCCTGTGTATGTTGCATAGTATGGAGTCCTGGTGGTCATTTTGGGGATCTTGTGATCTGGGTGATCTCGGTATTACACTCCAAGATTTGACACCCTCACATAAACATACATGCAGGTAAAATACGAACGCACATAAAATAAAAAATAAATAATTCTTTTTTTTTTTTTTTTTTTAAAGGAACTGGGACAGAGTCAAGGCTCCTGCTTTGTGCCTTATGTTTGTGTTTTTCATCTTGCTGTTAGCAATCAGGTTAGGAAGTTATAGATCTGTGCCATGTCTCTAAAAGCAACATCTTTTTTTCTGCCTTAAAAACTGAGAAAGAAGAGTTCCTGTAGAAGAAGATCATGCAAGAAATCCCCAGCTTTGTGTTTGTGTTCTCACTCTGTCTTTACTTCTTTCCTTTCTTTATTCCTCTCCAAGTCTTGTCCCCAAGTCACACAGCTGCTCCGATGCTGACACAGTAATGTTGTGTGGGCAACTGAACCTGTGAGAGACAGCTGTCTTACCAGATGAACTGGGTAGAAGAATGCTTGTCATCCAAGGACTGCAGGGGAAGATATCTCTTAAGTGTTCTCTGCCTTGCTGCCTCAATCAAGGGCACTTGTGGAAGACTGAGCCAGCACAGAGGGAATCCATTGTTCTGTCAAGAGAAACAAAGACTGGGAGCTCTTGAAACCTGAGTTCAGACAAACTTGGATTGGGGTAGTGTGGTAAAGAACTACAAGAAGAAAAGTTTTAAGGGGGTTAAATAAGGTTAAAGAGGCAAGAAAATGACTCCCTCTGTTGTAATTCTTAAAGCATAATAAAGAACACAATCATATACAGACCATCACTGTGGCTATAGGGACCACAGCAATGAGATTTCTCAGTGGCAGACTCAATTCCAAGTATAACACAAGAAAGATGATGATTCTATAGCTTAGGGGCAGGGCGGAGTCAGCAAAAGGAAAATTGTTCTCTGTAAGCTGATCTAATAGACTGCTCCTTTTTCTATAATACACCATGATGATCAGTAAGTCTGCTAGACATAGAGGAAAATTATCTTAGTTACTTTTCTATTGCCATGGTAAAACAACATGATCAAGGCAACTCATGAGAAAGCGTTTGATTGGGCCTACAGTTTCAGAGGGTTCAAGTCTATAATGACAGAGGTACAGCAGTAGGAACAGCTGAGAGCTCACATCTTGGTCTCCAAACAGAGACAGACAGACAGAAAGATGGCATTGGAAATGGCACCAGTCTTTTGAAACTTCAAATCCCAACCCAGTGACACACCTCCTCTAACAAGGCCATCCCACCTAATCCTTCCCAAGCAGTTCTACCAAGTGGAGATCAACTATTCCAATACATGGACACATGGACCTCTCTCCTTCAAATCACCACAGGGATCAGATAGTAAGAGAAGAGAGACTAAACTTATGCTTCAGGATTCTTTACTAAACCTGGATTTTGAAGGTGTAAGAATAGGTCTAGTGAAAGGTTCAGAAGCCTAGCTAAAGTGTCTTTCATCAAAAGTACAGGCTCGCAAAGCTCCTCTGTGGACAACACTCACTGCTCACTGTGCTTAGGAACTTGAGACTGAGACCTACTAAAATTTTGCACCTGAGTGAATTTACTTTCTTTTTCAGGTGTTATGACTTAAACACAACACTTTCTACATGCTAAACACGTAACAAATGCAAGAGGAAATTCTTCAGGTTAAAGGAAAAATACACCAGAAGGAAAGGTGGAAGTTAAGGAATGATGGAAAAACAGGAGAAACAGTGTTTTCCTGGGTAGATGTAATTGACATTCTCCTCTTAATTTGTTAAATTTACCTAAGAGCACAAATAAAAGAAATTAAAATAGAAGCATAGAGAAAAACTCAAACCAAAAGCACTCATTTCGAAAGTGTATTTGATGGTCTCAAGGAATCATGTTATTTTATATTTATCTAAAATTATACACAATACATGTGGTGTGGTGTATGAGTGTGTATAGGCATAAATTTATTGTGTAGTTTAAATTCTGATTTCCTGTCTAAATGTTGTGTAAACTCTGGTCTCAAATTTCTCCCTGATATGTCAATAAAGCAGCTAACAGCCAATCGACGAGCAGGGGAAAGAATAGGGCTGGACTTCCTGCCAGGCAGGGGAGGAGGAATTAGGAGGAGGAAGCAAAGGATCCAGTGACAGGAGGAGGTCCAAGAATGATCAGGAGGAAGGAGCTGGAGCCAAGAAAAGCTACAAAGTGCAAGTACAGCTGGGATGTTTGTTGGGAGAGTCGGTCAAAAATAGCCTAGACGGTTAGGAACAGACTTAAACTGCTCAGATTGTGTTGTGAAGCCGTGTATTATAAACAGTCCCAATTATTTGTGTGAGAGTTGGGTTCAGAAATAAACTAAGAGAAACAAACACAGCTTTATAAAAATAACTTCAAGAAGTGTGTGTGTGTGTGTGTGTGTGTGTGTGTGTGTGTGTGTGTGTGTGTGTTTTAAAGGGAGCTAACCACTTGAGCGAACAATGCTCCGCTCAAGAACCATAGACCAGTACCAGACATGAATAACCTCCTTTCAAATGGTTAGTCAGGGTAGTCCAAATGACTCCCAAAATGATACAGATTATTGGTATAGTCCTTGGTTGCTTCTCAAGGTTTGAGAGTGGGCCCCGATTGCTGAAGACACCACATATTTAGAACATGGAACTTGGATTATGCAAGCTGGATTTGACCCAAAAGCTTCCTTTCCTGTAGCATCCATAGTACCTGAAAATACTATGCAAGCTGCTAAGCAGGGAGGGGTAAGCCACTAGACAGTCCTAGCTAGATGCAAAATCTATGAACAGCAATAATGACCAACATGGCAATGTGTCTGTAAAGGTTCAATAGTGGGGTTCATATGCTGGTGACAACCAGTAACTATCTAATTGGACTGAAGGCTCACCCAACAGGACAAGAGTCATGCCTGGTTCTGGAAACCAAGTCAGCTTCTCAGCGCACGTGCAGTCATGAACCTTAGAAAAGACTCTACTACCACCACCTTACTAGATCTGTATAACTCCCATTTGCATCCTAAATCTTATCTTTGTAGCCAAAGATAAGTGTAGCTACCACCCTTCATAAAAACAAGACAAAATAAAAACAAACAGACAAATAAAAACCTGTTTTTATAGGAAATAGAGGCCATCAGAGGAAACCAAAATCACACATACTCAGAAAGCAACAGATCATGGGGAGACCAGCCCCAACAGACATATCTACGTCATAGCTCCTGCACCCGTTGCTCAGAGAACATCACAGGAGAGGAGAGCCAGAATATCAGGAAGTACTCTTTCCTGGAAATTGCTACTGCAACATGGCGGGAACAACAGCAGTATCAATGGACCGGTAAACGTGAAAGGGGAACGTTTGTATAGGGTCCCAACACTACAAAAACAACTACAGGCAGCTAGACAGTGCTGGATAGGAAGAATTCACCTCTCCCAGGGATGAACCCTTTTAGTGGTTGTCCAATGCAGAGGGGTCAGGTCTGAAACCATACACATACAAACAACAAAAATGGAATCAGGTTGTGTTTGCATATTTGTGCACATCCATGTACAAATATATATGTAACAGTGATAATCAAAGTAAAAGAGGTGATTATCAACTTGATAGGAAGTTGTGAGAAAGGCTAAATGGAGAGTATGTAGGAGAGGCTAGAGAGAGCAAAAAGAGAGGAAAGGTGATATAAGTCTATTTCAATTAAAAATACATTTAAAAATGCATAATACCTGAAAAACGGGCCAAAAAAAAAAAAAAAAAAAAAAGCAGAAACAAAAATGAAACTGGGACACCGCTATATATCACACAATCATTAAAATAATAAAATTACTCTAAATAATGTTGATTTCATAAATTAAAAGCACAGATGGCCCAAATTCACTAAAAAACACAAGCTATCAAAAGTCATTCAAGAAAAGTGAGGAAAGTGGAATAGTCTACTAATAACAGTCCACTAATAAGATCAAACTTTCACTAAGAAACTCTGTAACAAAATGTTCAGGTGCTTGGTAGCCTCAGTGGCCATTTCTACCACAGATTCCACAAAGAAATTTAATAGCCTTAAAGAAATGACATTAATTCTACACAATTGCTTTCAACAAACAAGGAGAGAAAGCTTTCAGAATCATTTGGCGACTAGTGTTATCTTGACAGCAAGCTCAAAATATTATACAAAAAGAAAATAATAATGCATGCGTAAAAATTCCAAATCCATGAAAAGAAAATGAAAATATTAATAAATCAAATGGAGCAATTTATCAAGCACCTAACACATCGGGCCGCATTGGGTTTATCCTAGAAGTGAGAAGTGCTTTCAACGCTCCAATCTTAATCAATGTAATCTGTCATATAACAAACTAATGAAGAAAAACTACATGATCATTTCAATAGATGAAAAAAAAAGCAATTGAGAAAATCTCCTTATAATAACGATTTCTAAAGCACCTCATAGCAATGACAAATGTACTGTAATTTCCTAAATCATACAAAAGTGTGTGTAGAACCAGTGAGATGGAGTGGAAGGCACTGACAAAAGCAGACAAAGCCTCAGAGTCGAAAAGCCACACAGTGAAGGGGTCAGCTCCCTGTAGCCACTTCTCTATTGACAGAGCCAATGTAAGGCAAGCATAATTGGGCGATCCTTTTCTGTATCAGCTGGCAGAGTCTGAGATTAGGGAAAAGGCACTAAAATAAGTAAAATAATTCTGAAAATGAAAGGCTAAGTTAGCAGGGTGTTGGTGCATGCCTCTAATCCCAGCACTCAGGAGGCTGAGGCAGGTAGATTGCTGTGAGTTTGAGTCCATAAGGTCATGGTAATTTTTTTAAAAATATAATATTGGAAAAAACATAGCCACACAGATAAATGGGACAAAATACAGACTTTGAAAACAGATAGATTAATATGTGGAAAACTGATTTTTGACAAATTGCACAGAAAACTTGAGAAAATGGAAGCAATGATAAGAAAAGTGAGCGAAAGCATGTATAAAAATGAATTATAACTTCTACTTCACCTCTCATACTAAAACTCCATTCTAAATCTAATATGTATTTTTTTTAATTTATGAGACTTCAAATACCGTTTTAACTTTAGGTTAAAGAAAGAAAATTTTTATGACATCAAAAGTGAGGTCAATAAAAGGACCATCTGGATAAGCTAAGCTCTTTTTCAAACTATGAAAACTTTAACCTATGAAAGTGAAAAGAGAAGTCAGAGGAGAGAAGATATTATTTTAAGTCATATATCTGCCAAAGGCTTTGTACACAAGACCTATTTTTAAGGAAGTGTTCTTGGGCTGGAGAGATGAGTGATTAAGCAGACTGACTGCCCTTGAGAGGACCTGGGTTCAATTTTCATGACCCACAAGGCAGCTCACAACCATCTATAGCTCCAGTTCCTGAAGATTACGAACCAACTTCTGACATCCATGGGCACCAGGCACGCACACGGTGCACAGACATACATGTGGGCAAACACTCATACACATAAAATAAAAAATAAAACATTTTTAAGTGAGTTCTTCAAATTAGCAGTAAGAAAACAACTCAAGGACAGAGAAAATTAACATATGAAAAGATGACCAAAGTCAAAAATTATGATACAGCTATGAGAATGTTAAAGTACAAAATAAAGGATGGTGTCTGAGACCAAGCACCACAGTGGACAATCATAGCCTTCACTGGCAGAGACTTGACATACCACAGCTGTCTGGGAATGAGTTGGGCAGTTCCTTACACTTAACAAGTATTTCCATACTTGCCAATTATTTGTTGCTACTTATTGCTATGTCATGGGGGAGGGGAGTTACTCAAAAAATATGAAAACCTTGACTTGGGATATAGCTCAGCAGCATAGCTCTCCCTGACACATACAAGGCCCCAGATTTGATCCAAACATCAAAAATTATTTAAAAAAAAAAAAAGGAAACATTGAGGCTAACAAGATGGCTCAGTGGGCAAAGGTACTCACTGCCAAGTCTAAAGACCTCAGGTTGATAACCAGGACTCAAATGGTGAAAGACAAGAACCAACTCTTGTAAGTTATCCTCTGACCTCCACAACTTTGCATTATGCACACACACACACACACACACACACACACACACGCACACACACACACACACATGCACAGAGAGAGAGAGAGAGAGAGAGAGAGAGAGAGAGAGAGAGAGAGGGAGAGAGAGAGTAAAGGGATAAACTCATGTTTGCATACAAAACTGCATACAAAATATATGTAAAGGCCAAAAAATTACTCCCAAAAGTTGAGGCAAAGCTGAACTGTCCTTCTGCTCAAGAACAGCACCATTACAGGAAGCTCCCTACCAAAATGCTAGGCAACAATAAAAAGACCTGAGCTGTGAATTCACACAGCAGCATGGGTGAGTTTAAAAGGCTTGTTAATGATCAAAGTTTAGACATTGCATGATTTTTACCATGAATTATTCTAAATAGTCAAACCTATAGAGACGGAAAACATCCTTGTTTCCCAGGTTTGTGGCTGAGTGTAAACATTTGACTGCAAGGGGAAAATACAGGGAACTGGGGCACATAGAACTATTCTGCGTTATGATTATGATCAGGGATATAGCTCTACCCAATCGTCCGCAGGTAACAGCAGACCCCAGTACCAGGAGAAAAACCTTACTCCTTCTACACTTTAAAATACCCAACAGATTCCTGCACACACATCTGTATTTGACCCTCTGCAAGAGGTAATGGAAAACATACCAAGACACCAACTTCTTGTGCCATTATGACAGCATTAACCAGCATATTTCATAAAGGATTCCAGAATGACATGTTGAATTACAAGCCAATGTTTTCATATCCAGTTCCCAGCCTTAACTCAGATGTTACACGATTGGTCAAACGTTAAGGAAAACCCATTTAGAACCACTGTGTTCTTGCCTGAAACATTGGAGGTGTCTAATGAAGAGGTGGTCAGTCCATTGATTGTGTTATCATTACCACTATTAAGGCAAAATATAGCTGGCTAAAAGGGTCTGACCCAGACAATGACTATATCTTAATTACCCATGTCTCTAGAGCAAGCCACTTTTATGTTAAGCTAAATTTCCTCCTGTCACACTTAATACCTCCATCGGAAACAAACTCGAAGTGAAATCCTTTTATTATAAAAAAAAAAAAAAAATACAAGGGTCGCAGAATCAGACCAAGGCCCTCATTCAGGAATGTGAAAAATTAGTATTCTTAGTATTGCACTTGTATTTTTGTTTTCTGCTTTAGATGCTCAATATCTTCCAAAACTTCAGTGCCTGAGAGAGTCACTTGTCTGTGGAAATACTACACCTAGTCTTTCATCACACTCTAGGCTCATGGCTCCTGACCACCATATCACCTCCTTTGTCATGAGGCCCTGCGTGACATGTATGCTTGCTTTCTCTAGGACTCAGGTGTACAAGCAACTGCATTCCCCTGAGCCTCGCCTGTGCCCTCTTTGTGGCTACACTTAACTGAGCATCACATAAATGAATACAAAGCAGCCTGGTTTTATAAAATGAGGCCTGCATCACTTTAATCCTTGGGACTGTGCATAGTTTTGGGCTGTAACGTAACACTTAAACATCTTCATAAGAATGAGACAAGAAGTCACCCCAGTTATTTTGAAATACAGCCACGCTTCTGTGTTCTCAGAGGACTGGTCCCAGGATCCCCTGCAGATACCAAAAATCTATGGGTTCTCAAGCTCTGGGTGTGCATGGGCCACATTCATCTCCCCACATAATTTAAACCCTCTCTAGTCTACTTATAATAGCTAAGACAAGGTACCATGCTATATAAGTAGTTGCAATAACACATTGTTTATAGAAAATTGTCTATACAGCATTAATGCCAACATGGTTTTTCTTGAATATTTTCAACCTACGGTTGGCTGACTGAACATACAATGAACCCATGGATACAGAGAAGCCACAAAACCTAGGCTGTGTCCCACTAACTTCTTAAAATTTTGATTCTTACATTCTATAGGGTTTTTGTTGTTTTCTGTTTTTTAGAATTTTATAATTGTTTCTTATTTTTTTAGGTTAGCATGGAAGACATGGTAGGATTTTTCTGCAGCAGCAAAGGAGGCAAGACTCTGCACAGTCCCTTCTACTCTCCTGTGCAAATCTGACTCTTGCCTACGTAAGGGACATAAAGTTGGTCCCAGCAAATGAAATCACAGGTGGCAAAATAAGCCTGCATCCTCAGAAAGATTAGCCCAAAGCCTACAATACTTTTCTGGCCTGTTTTTTAAATCAAAATGTACTTGCTGTTGTACATCTTAGCAGTGAGTGTATAAATACATAAATTTTCACAAAGTTAAAATTGTCCATTTTGAGGAACTTCCCAAAAGTTAGTTAAATATGAGCAACATTTATCCTTTAGCTCATTATGTTATTCTCAGGTTTACAAGCATATTTAACCCAATGTAATAAACACAAAGGAAGTGTGGCCTACACACACCTCTCTGCCTCTCTCTAGCTCTCTACCTTCTCCCCCCCCCCCCCCCCCGTCCTTGTCATTTGTTGAATTTGAAATTTTCAAGGCTGTGGAAGCTGAGGTTCGTACCATCTGGCACACCTGCTCACACAAAAGGAGCAAAGAAAACACCATGCCTTTGTTGGCGATGTTTAATCTTTTATGTCTTGTGGGAGCTATCCAGCTCTCTAGAAACTACCCACCCTGGAATTGGGATAATTCTCAATATCTGTGCCTTGAAATTGAACGTTACCTTCCCGGCAAGGGCTAAGAGATAGCCACAAACTTTGGCAAGTCAGCAATGATCCTGCTTGCAGTCACATCTTAAAATCCCATCCGTATGCAGCAGGTGCTAGAAATGGGCAGCAAGATACTTCACCACTTTCCCTGGCAAAAAGAAGGGGTCATATTTCAAGGCCTGTCATGAGTGGATGCTGTGTTATAGTACTTTGCATTACATACCCCATTATTTTCCACGACACAGCTATGTACCCATGTTAAATGTATTTTCCAAACAATAAAACGGAGCTTAAATTGACAGGTGAATTTAGCAGCAGATGCAGGCTATGGCTCCCTGGTTGTCTTTTACAGCAGAGATGTGTCTGTTACAGTGTGCTTCCTCACTGCTAGAGCTTGGGATCACAGTGTTCCTCAGTGACTAATGTGCTCAAGGCTTTGTCAAATGTGGCACTAATAGGAAATGTGGAAACTTTAGTGGGGCCTATAGAAGATTTTATGGTCACTGGAGGTGTGGCCCTGCATGGAAGAATGGGATACTCATGCCTTCAATTCATAATTTTCCCTTTACTGCCATGAAGCAAAGGCTTTGGCCCAGCCTTAGGTATTACCCTGAGAAGCAGACTCTTCGACAGAGGCATAAAGCAACAGTTCCAACCAATCACGTACAATGCCTTTTCTAATAATGGAAAGGTGACCCGTACACTCCCTGATGCTCCAGCAAAGAGTCGCTACTATCAGGCATGTAAAATAATAAGCTCAGACTAAAAATCATTCAGAGATGCCAGTTGTGATTGTCTCCCTCAAGTTCTTTGGAACAGTTTTTATGGAGCGTTGTCTAGTAACATCGAGGATACACTATGTAACTAGTAACACAAACACTTAGGTATGTATCCTAGTAAAATCCCTACATCTGTTCAGCAAGGCACCTGCTTAACCATCTTAATAGTTTCATTGTTTCTGTATCCCGAGACAGCAGATAATGACAATGGTGTTAACAGGTTTCTTAAAGCATGGCGATTTGTGCAACAGACAATTATACAAGCATAAAAATAACATCTAAGGCATAAGAACTGAACATGATGCCTAGCACAAAAACCCTTAATTCCATTTTTGTGATTTTCTGTTTTTAATATTATGTGTGTATTATAACTTTGGGGACCCATCCTCTCCTCTCATCTTGTTTTCTTTCTTGTTCCTAAAACACTGAGTTTCCAGGCTAGCTGGCCCATGAGCTCCTGTTGGATATCCTTCCTCTGCCTCCCATCTTGCCATATATGTGCTGTGGTTAAGGATATGTACTGCCATATCCATCTTGGTCCAGCTGTGGTCTGGTTAATCATTCTGTCTCTCCTGTTCAGCAAGGTGGTCAGAAGATGCTATCGCCATAACCACTTGACAGGAAGGCAATCTGGCTCCCATGAGGTTATCACACCCACTCCACAGCACACCCTTGTAGCCACAAATAATTGCTCTGCTTGGGGGACACGGTCTGTCCTGCTAAGCATGCCGTTGTTCAGGGATAGCTTCAATCTCTGGGTATAAAGATGTTTACTGATCAGTTCCATCATGCCTGAAGCCAAGGTACCTGTGCAAGAATACGGCTCAAAGGAACATTTGAATGGTGGCAATACAAAGAAACAAAAGCCAGATGTGGACAAAATGGATTCAGGTTGGTCTGTGACAGATGGTGCTTTCCAAGCATTGTAGCCATTGTTTTCTCTTGCCATTACTGGTCTTGATTCAAAAGCCAACACTGACGCCAATTCCACACCAAATTTCTAGAGAAAACAACACTCAGCCAGGTTCCCAGATTCCACTTCTGTGAGGTTGGGTCAGGAGGCATAAACATTCAACTAAACATACAGAAAGCTGCTGTAGTTTAAAAAATTAAACTCTACCCACTGCTAAAGCCCTGTGGTAGAAGCAGTGAGGCCATTCTGCTCTCTCTAAAGCCAGAAAACAAGAAAGGAACAACGGAGACTTATGATTCGCTTCCACCTCAGCTCTGTAATGCAGTCTGAGCCCCGCCCAGCTTCCTGCTGCCCACTGTAGTCCGCAGACACATCAGTAGCACTCACAACCATGCACGGGGGGTGGGGGGGGGTGACGCACGCCTTTAATCCCAGCACTTGGGAGGCAGAGGCAGGTGGATCGCTGTGAGTTCAAGGCCAGCCTGGTCTACAAAGTGAGTCTTGGACAGCCAAGGCTACACAGAGAAACTCTGTCTCGAAAAACCAAAACAAACAAACAAATAAACAACCATGCACAGGGGAAACTTTGGTCCATCCCTTTCTGTGTCTATCAGCACAGGAATCTCTTGCCAGATTCCAATGTATGACTTGCCTCCCATTTTCAGGTCTATCTCTGCCCACATAGAACTGAATTGTTTTATGGGGAACGGGGTCTATAACCCAAACTTTAGGGCATCACAGAATAATGGGCTGGTCCATTTTCCTCCTTTGTGTTATTACTGGTCCTCTTACAGTGATCAGACATGTGATTTTTTTATGAATTTATTCAGATTACATCTCAATTGTTATCCCACCACTTCTTTCCTCCTGTTCCTCCCTCCCTCCTGCTTTCACCCTATTCCCCTCCCCTAGGTGTATGACTGAAGGGGGACCCCCTCCCCGACTATATGGTCAGAGTCTATCAAGTATCATCTTGGTAACCTGCTTATTCTTTCTCTGAATGTCACCAGGCCTTCCCACCTGACATGTGATCTTACACATCAGATTTACCACAGAAGTTTTAGCTCCTTTGCACTAGGGAAACAAGCATTGTCCTGTTTTCCTGGTGCTTAGGATAAGGTCGCTACCTGTCCTGCCATGGCAAAAATCAGAAGCTAGAACAAGCAAAAAAAAAAAAAGTCTTAGGATGTCACTGTGGAATTAAAGCAAATGACTAGGGCTCTTGCGTAGTCTGTCAGAGGTATGGTTTCCAGGATTACCACCAAGATACGCCAAAGGACTTTGTAGGTAGGCTCTGTAGCACCTTAAAGTCCTAGATTTTAAATTATTTAATAAGGTCTAACTGAGATGTGTTCTCCATGTTGGAGCTATTCTCTGGGGCAAAACAATAAATTCTCAGTTGTTGTAAAGAAACTACTCAAAATATAAAGTATTAAGAATCAATGTTAGGGCCAGGCATGGTGGCGCACGCCTTTAATCCCAGCACTCGGGAGGCAGAGACAGATGGATCACTGTAAGTTTGAGGCCAGCCTGGTCTACAAAGCAAGTCCAGGACAGCAAAGGCTACACAGAGAAACCATGTCTCAAACAAACAAGAATCAATGTTACTTTAAAAAGACAAAGAAAAAAATAAGTGAATGGAGCAACAGAAGGGAGAAAATTTTTTAAAAAGATAGAGATGATAGTAAAAAAAAAAAAAAAAAAGTTCCATTCATTTTTTTAGTTGAAAAACATGTTTCCCTGGCAACAAATGCTAAATAGACCCAGGTTATGGGTATTTGTGATCACAACAAAAATATAGATCTGCCTTGAATGCACATGTTTGTATAATGGTGTCATTGAGTGATTCTGAGGTCTAGAAAGACCTCAACAGCTGAAGAAAATACAAAGAGTAAAAAAATCATTCACATTGGATGGTTTTGCTGTCACTATGATTGGAAATGAGTCACCCATCAGAAGCCCACATATCTCGTCATACCAACCGGTGACGGAGTCTTTGCTTTATAACATCTGAATTCTTAAGCACTTGCTGAGTTTTGTCTGAAAGGATGCTTTCTAGGCAGTCTTTTGTAGAGGCGTCACTATAAATGCTACACTCATAAAAATTAAAATGTAACGATAAACTTATGAACAAGTTTAGATAGCACAGCTCATTACCATTAACACTCTGATAAACCAATCTCTTCGCTCACCTAGTGTATTTTGAGTTATACTAAATTTAGATATAATTTTTAGAAGTATTTTAAGTGCTCAAGGTTTTTTAAAGGGTCTGTTTTCATATACTACTCCAAAGGGAAAATACTAAAATAGTGTAACTAACCTCTTGGTGATTCCTTTTAGCTCAGAAAAATGTATAGTTCAAGAACTATAATATGCAACTTAAAGCAAACTATAATTACACAAATTACTTGGAAAAGATTATTATTGTGAAAGATTAGGGGTTTCTATTTTTACTGATATTACATAAACATATTTTACAAGTATAGTCTGTGATGATAAATCCATTCAGTGTTTCCATCACTTCTGTGTTCTAGTCCAAGGTGTTTGTACAGTTCCTTTGTAATTATTCAAAGAGTTCAAACAAATACAGTAAATCTCTAGACCCAGCCATTTGGGAATAAGTTATCACTTGGCACAGTCATAGATCATCTGTTATTTCCTAAAGTAGATCACTGCATGACTCACACTAATCTTGTGACTTGGTCTAAGATAGAAACTCTGCTGGGAAATGCAGTTAGCAAATGCTACATATTATACCACTCTCTCCTCTGTGTGCTTGTAAACTCCAACATCAGAGAAATCTACTTTATTTAGCCATTCCTTCCCAAACATTTAGTGGTGGACTTTTTGAGTATTACAGATTTCCTAAATCCCCATATTGGGGAAATGGCTGATTTAATTTGTAACAAGTTCAGGTGTTGTAGACATCCTTGTAAGTAAATACACGGGGAGAACACTTTGATATAAAACAAGAGAGGAGCCTGGGAAGACAATTTAGTGGATAAAATATTTGCCATGAAAGTAGACGAATTCAGGTTCCAACAATTTAAAATAATTTAAAATAAAAATAAATCTTAATAGGGGGCTGGAGAGATGGCTCAGAGGTTAAGAGCACTGGCTGCTCTTCCAGAAGTCCTGAGTTCAATTCCCAGCAACCACGTGGTAGCTATCAACCTTCTGTAATGAGATCTGGTGCCCCCTTCTGGTGTACAGGTGTACATGCAACCAAGACTTTCCCCAGATCTCCCATAGCATATTCCAGGGCTTCCCAAACCCAAAGAAAACTCGAGCTCTTGACTGCTATTTCCTGCATCTACAGTCTAAATAGGTTGCTTCTCTTTTCAGAATACATCAGCAGAACAAGGTTCCAGTCGCCATTGCAGATGAAAAGCAAACTCACAATGAGCTGGGTGCTATTTACTTTTCCGAACTCATTGTACACCCCTCACCTGGACCCCCCCAGAAATGAAATAGTCTTAACACTTGCAGCTTCGGTGGTATGTTCCTATCTTTCTCGAGTGCCTTTCATCGTGGTCTTTCCAGAAGGACTCAGCTGAGTCCTCGGTGCCATAGAAGTAGCTGAATGTATGGCTGTCCTGAGGAAAGTTTTGATCCCTTCCATGGACTCATAATGCTTGTCAGATAACGCAGCTCTCTTCCCAACAGGCTTTACTGTAAAGCGGGAGTAGGAGTTAGGCCGAGCGCGCACCTCATCATCATTGAGGAAACCTGTCACCAATAGCTCTCCCCAAGCAAAAATTCCTGAGCCTTTCCCAGATGCTCCGCCCACTCATCAGTTGTTTTCCACACCTGTGCTTGTCCTGCTGTGAGTCTTGAGACTGCCTGGGTTAATCATGCTTGTCAGCTTTGTAGGGTCCAGAATCAGTAGGCGACACCCATAGAGTATGCCTAAGGGATGTGGAGGGAAACGCTTGGGCTCTGTGCCCACTTGCCTTCACATATCTCTGGGGAGACGACCTGCCCTGTCCCTCAGTTCACTCCACTCGCTGCTACTGTTGCTGCTGCTGCCAAAGCCCAACGTCTCCAGCTTTCCAATGTGGAGTGAAGGCCACTGGCTCACCAGGAACCCTCTAGCCTGCTATAGTGAGAAGCTACAGTTCTCAGCTTCTCCCATAAAAAAAATAAATAAGCCATTCTTGGACTACCTACACTGTATCATGAAAGGCAATCTATTAGATCTATTAAATTAAATCTATTAAATCCCCTTTAAATACATCCATATTCTCTGGGCTCCCTTCTTCTAGAGAACACTAGAAGAAGTAGGTTATCTCTAAGATAAAGACACAGTCATCTTGGATTTTAAGTGTTTACTGCTCGCCAGAGTCAGACGCTACATCAAAAAAACCATAGTAGTGACAAAGTAGCATAAAAGCCAGGACATGGTGGTAAACCAGGGGTGTTTCCTGGGAAAGTTACCTCTGAGAGGGTGAGAATATGCCAGGTGATTTACGTCACACAGCCCCAGATTTCCATGAGCATTCATCAGAGAGGGCATAACAATGTAGTTTGGCTTTAGTTTAACCCAATTTATGAACAAAGATTCAACAACAACCAAAAATACAGGCAGAGGCTTGCTAGACTTTGGGACTATAATGTTAATTCAGTGAGCTTATCTTTTTTTTTTTTTTTTTTCCCCCTTGAGACAGGGTTTCTCTGTGTAGCCTTGGCTCTCCTGGACTCACTTTGTAGACCAGGCTGGCCTCGAACTCACAGCGATCCGCCTGCCTCTGCCTCCTGAGTCCTGGGAGTAAAGGCGTGCGCCACCATCGCCCGGTTTAGTGAGCTTATCTTGAAGACTTTAGACCACCTCTATTTTTTGAGACACTCTTGGACAGTCGCATCAAGGGATGGAATATTTGTTGAGGTTGATTCTAGTCCCTCAAAGCGTACATTTTCATCTAGCTCCAGGGATGACTTTTAATGAAGAAAGTATTCTGATTAACCTTATCTTTAAAAAAAAAAAAAATCTCTTCAGATCATAACTGCACAAAGCAAACTGAATGGCCCAGCAATGCATATGGATAAGATAAAGAATCGTCGATCTTTTAAATAATTCAGCAGCGCATTAATCTTTGTGAACTTTTGGGGACCCGTGTTAATGTCAGCTTTACTTTGGTTCTCCAGACCCACAAAGAAATTCATTCAGCTCACGTTTCGCACCTCAGGTAGAGAACAAAAGCCACTCAGGCTCTGTAAAGTTCAGGCCTGGAAGTTAAGCTAAAGCAGCCGAAGGAGCATTTACAACGAAGCCAACACTTAGTGTTCCCTGAGAGTACAGCTGTTCTAAAGAGCACGCCCTGGCTCCATTTCTTTCCCATCCATTTTCCTTCTAAGCAAGAACTTAAGAGCTTTGCTCATAACACCCGGTGGGGAAATGGGAACATATGACAATCACGGCAGAGATTTTAACCCAGTGAATAGAGATAACGCTTTTCTTTCAAACTCTGGGCCCTAGTTCAGGTCATCTCCAAAAGTGAAATGTGCTCTTAGATACACCAGTGCAGCAAAGATGCCCAGAAGTTACTCAGTGATCCCAGGTAAGGTATATGATCTGTCATCAAATACTGGAGCATCAGCTTAGAAACACAGATGCGCAGTCTTAGTAATATTCTGGCTCAAGAAGGTTCTAGTACATTTAATCCTAACCTCTCTGAATCAGTAATCACTGACTTTTCTCATGTATCCAGAATTCAGGCTTCAAGTAACTGAGAAATGTTAAATTCCCCCTCATTACGGAGTATTTAATGAGCCACCTTAAATTTAAGAATATTCTTGAAGTATTTTCAAATTTTTGTAAGACAATTTAATCTAATCAATGAATACGATACACGCTTCTTGATAGTGGCATCGACGTATAATAATTTTTATTTGTTAACATTCTATAAACGTAATCCTTTTTTATTCTCAAGTTTGCCCAGAGAATGTTTTTCTTCTTGTGTATGTATACATATATATGCACATGTGTGTGCTTGCATGTAGAGGCCAGAGGTCTTAGGATGCCTTCTTCAATCCCTCTATGCCTTGTTTTTAAAAACATTAATTTTTCACTGGACCCAGAGTTCACTGATTCAGCTAGACTGACTGGCCAAACAACTCCCAGGGATCTTCCACCTCCCACAGTTCCATCCCCAGAACTGTGGTCACAGGCACATACTACCGAGCCTGCTTTTTTTTTTTTTTTTTTTTTTTTTTTTTTTTTTTTTTTTGCCTTGGCTTTGGGGATAGAACTCAAGTCTTCACACATGTGTGGTAAGCACTGGGTCAACAGACCCTTTGATAAGAACCAGTGACTTCTAGATACAAGTATTGAGCTGTATATATTAACAGTAGATGCTTGGTACTACTGATTCCTAAATTGTCAAAGTAGAGGATTAAAAAAAAAAACTTTCTGGGAAATGAGAGAGGAAGCAACAGCACACACACATCACAAAATATTTTGCCGATGGCTGAAGGTAAGGCAATAATGACGTACATTAAGAACATAAGGAGCAGGAGTTGAAGAGATGCCTCAGCAGTATAGAGCATCTCACACACACACACACACACACACACACACACACACACACACACACACAGTGTTCTTGCAGAGGATACAGGACATCCTAGAACTCCAGAGGGATCTGACGCCCTCTTCTGGACCCTGAGGGCACCTGAACTCACATGTGCACCTATTAACACACATGTTTATACACAATCAAAAACAAAATTGGCAAGTGATGTCCATATGTGAAATGTATCAGGAATAAATCAGTGCAAGAACAGAACATTGCTGTTGGACAAGTGATGGCATTAGAGAGTTCCACCACTATGTGCTGAAAACACAAAACTAACACACTGGTGCTATCCCATCACTTATTTTATATTTCCACTCTTGTTTGATATGTCTTCTACTCTGACATATTAGAATAAAGAAAGAAAACATTAATACATACTGGCATCAACAGCCCAGAATGCTAACAGTGAAATCAACTATAGATTTGCTACTGGCTTAGTTATTTCTAGATGTTTGTGACTTACATTAGATTATACTACTAATCTCTGGCTCTTACCAGTGCTCCTTGTGGTGGGAGCAGGGTTATACATTACCAACTTCCGCTTCATTTTCCTGTGCCTAAGCATCCAGGGGAGAGCACACTTGTTGTCCAAATCTACAGTTAAACTGACGTCCCTCTCTCTGAGGCACCAGGCATGGGTAAGCACAGTGAAAATCACCATTGGGGCTAACAACTTTTTATTTCAATAACTCTTCGTGATGGTCATTCTCTGGCAATTAACAAGGATGATGGGCACAGAGCAACTTGACTCCCTAATTGCCAGCTGCTGAACTTACCCCTTGCTGTCCTGGCTGCCTTGAAGAAAAGAGCTGTCAATCAAACAGCCTTTATGCCAGCACCAACCCTCCCGAACGCTCCAGAGGCACCTTGAGAAAACTACGCACTATCAGCTTATTGCCGTGCCTCATGAAGGCGAAGCTGGGTGCCCTGGCTGCTGAGGGACACAGTAAGGCCATTTGCAATAGTGTGTATTAGATTTTTCACTATCACAATGCTCAGTTAACTCCAGATGGCCATGAAACCATTTACACGTACGGTAGGGGTGGGGAAAGCACTTCCTCTGTTAGCCTAGCACAGAGCCTACTGTGGCTGGTACTAGAGAGGCTTTGATTGGTCTGAACGCAGGTCTTCCTGCCGTGGCCAAACAGGCAAAGTTGTAGTTGGTCCATACACTATTTCTCTAGCTGTATAAGCAGACGCCTCAGCCTCACCTAGCATTTATCTCCTGGGCTGCCTCTCCCAGTGTTTCAAAGTTAGAACAATAAAAGGCTCCTTTATCTCAAGGTCTTTCAGTACCTGACGTTAGTATTGTGAGCTGAGCTCGTAATACAAAGAAAGCAGCAGCAGATGCATCGGGTCACCACTGATGGCGGAGGCATCAGATACGCTCTGATGGCAGCGGTGCTGCAACAAAGGAGAGCGTCAAAAACCTGTGCCAGCAGCAAGGCGGCTGGTTGCTTAATGGCTGAGGAAGAGGCAGATGGAAAGTTCGAGAGTAGCCGAGGCAGGAAGAAAGAGGCTAGTGGAGATAGGGAGGTGGCAAGAGTTGGTAGAGCATTGAGACTAAAGAATAGAGAGGCATACAGAGCCAGAAAAGAGAAACTTCGGGCCGAGGTGCTGGAAGCTTCACAAAGAGTATCAAGGATCTCAGCCTGCTCAGGTGGAAAGCCTCTCCAGGCTTACCAGAAGCTGCAAGGCTTGACCCGCTAAGAAGCCAACACTCTGGACCTGGACAACGTCCTGACACTAGAGGGCACCACCTGCTGTAGCTCCTGGCTGCCAAAGGTCACAGCTCCCTGACGTTGACATTGAAAGAACCTGAGGCAAACATCCAGCACTTGAATACCCTGTCTGAGTAGAGCACGTGCATGCTATGACCGGCCAGCTAATTGGAAACAACTCAACATGTAATTTTAGCCTATTTGTAGCACATACATGCTGCTCTTGGCAAAGCATTTAAAAACATTCGATTCATGTTAGGCATTCTTTGCCTATTTTTTGTTTTGGTTTTTTTTTCTTTTTTATTAAATTAATTTATTCACATTACATCCTGATTATTATCCACATGCTCTTATATTCCCATTCCCACCCTCCCTCCCCATTTTGCCCTATTTCCCTCCCCTAGACCTCTGACGGGAGGGGGGCAGGGGGTAGCACTCCTATCCCACTGTCTGGCCACAGACTATTAGGTCTCATCAGGATAGCCTGCTTCCCCTTCCTCTGTGTGCCCACAAGGCCATCTTGCCAAGGGACAGTGACCAAATCGTGGGCACCAGAGTGCATGTCAGAAGTTCAGCAGAAGTTCCCCCTTCCCCTCCCCCTCCCCCTCCCCTACGTGGAGAATCAGCTGATTCTCTTTGCCTATTTTAAACACCTTAGAAGCCATGACAAGAGGATAAGAAATCAATTTCCAAAAAAGTTGTAGCCCTTGTCAACCAGGGTCCCTGTGAGAGTGTGTGGATGGAGCAGAGGTCCTCCACAAACCTGTGTTCAACGTATAGCATAATTGTTAAATATTGGCTTGTTTGCTCTTGTGAGTTTGTTTGTTTCCTTGCTTGCTTGTTTGTCTGATTGAGACAAGGTCTTGCTGTGTAGCCCTGGTTATCCTGGACCTCACTATGTAAACCAGGCTGGCCTTAAACTCACAGAGTTTCACCTGCTTCTGCCACTTCAGTGCTGGGATTAAAGATGTGTTCCACCACACCTAGCTAGGAGTAAAGGTTTTTTTTTTTTTGTAATGAACCACTGAGATCCCAGTTGACTTTGTTCCACCCGGAACCACTTCTCTCCTGGCAAGTAACTGTAAATTGTTTGATCATTGAATCCAAGTTTTATGAAAACCCTACTTTTTGTTCTTGGCTTAGATTAAAGCCCCAAATATCTGTCTGGTTTATTATTCAAATAAATAAGATTGTTGTGGGACATTGGTTATTAATTTTACTATTAGTATATATAATTACTGTGGCACTTATTAATAACCCACTAGCATATCACTATAAGACACAGACACCCAATAGATTTTTTTAATAAGCCTTATTTCACCTGGGCTGGGCAGATACTAACTCATTATCTCCCAGTCCCACATCCCAGGCCATTTGCTCTAATCATTCCTATCTGGGCTACTTCCCATTCAAAATAATATAAATACTTGCCTGTGCTTTCCATCTGGGATGCTTCTCTCCAGGCACACCGATCCTCAGAGCTAACTCACGTGGCCATGTGGCTCTTCTTGGTGCTAACCCATGGCAGTCTGCCTTCTCCCCCTCTTCTGCTCTCTGCCTCTCTCCTTCCTCTGTCTTCTTTCCTCTTCCGAGGATTCCTCTGTCCTCCAAATCCACAAACCTTGGCCACGCCTACCTCATTTCTGGGCTTCCCAGGTGTTGCAGCATTTTGATTTAGCCAATCAAGGATTATCTGGAGGGAGCATCACTTTGGTACACATGAGGGACTGCTTGTAGAAGTGTAAGAATTTCAGAAGGCAAGCCATTAATATCTGAACACAAAGCACCAGACTATGCCATAACACAAGACTGGAAAACATGTAAAATCCTGCAGTTTCCTACTTACGTGGTGTGATGGTTTCAGGTGAATTGCCAACCTGACAGAATCTAGCCTGACCTGGGAGAGAACACTCTGGGTATGTCTGTGAGGATTCTCTTGATTGCATTTATTAAAGTGAGAATACTCATTCACTGTGTGTGGGGGTGGGGGGGCACCATTCCCTTGTCTGGTTCCTGAACTGTTTAAGTGGAGAAAGTGGGCTGAGCAGCAACCTGCGCCAATGCCTGCTTCTTGTGTGCCTCAGGCTTTCCCTGCCGTGAATTCCCAAACATGACAGCCTGTACCTTTGAACTGTGAGCCAGAAGTAACGGTCTCTCTCTCTTAAGTTTCTCTTGTCAGAGTATTTTATCACAACATTGGGGGGGGGGGTGAAACCCCTGATACATGGTCTTTAAAAGAAAATTGTGGCAGAATGTACATGACAAAAGATTAACTCTTAACTATTTTAAGTGTAGAGTTCGATACACTCCCACTGTTGTGTGATAAACCTACACCCAATCCCCCTGACCTCAAGCAAATACCATTTTATTGTCCACCTGATCTGAATGTGTTTCTCAATTGCTATCCGCCTTACTTTTTTGAGACAGTTTCTGAACCCAGAGCTCATGAATTCTAGCTAGTCTGGCTACCCACCTTACCCCAGGAGTCCCCGGGTCTGCCTTTCCAGTGCTGTGATTACAGGCCGCCACGCCTGCTGGCTTTGACATGGTTAATGAAAACTCCATCCTCCAGCCGTTACACTTGAGGGTGAAGTGCTTCATCTCCACAGCCCCACATTGTATTTTTAATTCACATTTCCCAAATTCTTATTCAGATTATTCATATTTTAAGTGTGTATGTGCCTGTATGTGTGTTGTGTGCTCATGCACGTGTGTGCGGCAGCATGCGCTCCTTCTTACATGTATGTAGGCCTGGTATGCAGCATCTTTTTACGTACTTAGTGGATGAGTGTGTGTCTCCTTTGGGGAAATATCTATTCATTGTCCACTCTTTGACTGGATTGCTCGGAATGTTTTGCTTGTTTGTTTTGGGGTCACTCGCATGGTCTTTTACATCACTCACCCGAGTACCGAGTTCTTTCCTTATCACCTTCTTCTGGGTTTTATCCAGAGATGCTCCTTATCCTCAAATATGACAGGGAAAAAAAAAAAAAGCTGTTTCTCACTTCCAGCACAGGCCTTCTCACTAAGTTTGACTAGAGATACGTAGTCTTGTTGGGCATAAAAACTCAATGAAAGCTTCTCTGAGGAAGAGAGATGAAATTTCTTGAAAAGGCACAGTGAGCGCATGTGCTCGTGACTGTCCATTGAAAAGCCAACTGAAATCAAGGCAATGTATGGGCACCAACGGTAAGGAACACATGTGACAAGGTCAACCAACACCTGATTATTTTGACTCTTGGGAAGAAGCTTAATTCAAGCAGAGATGGCTAAGCACCCACAGCCTGTTTTCCACAGGATGGGACTATTTATGATGCTCACTCAACAGCAATTAAATCCTTACTGATTCAAATGTGAGAATTAACCCTATCCGTTCTGGTCAGAGTTCAGCACTTCCTTGCCTCAAGGAGCATGGCAAGCTGTCTTCATGGAGCTCCACGCCTGCATGTATGTCGGAACATGACTCCCTGTCAACATCACTCCTGTGACAGGTGCCTGCACTCACCCCATCCTCTTCCTCTAGAGCCCCACCCTGCTTTTCTCCCTGGTACACACATAAGTGTCTTGGGATCTATCAAGATGGAGGAAAATGGCATCCTGTCCACATAGGCCAAGATGGAATGGGGCAGAGCAGTCGTTAAGCACAAGAGTCACCTGTGTACCAGGTGGTCTGTAAACCCTGTGGTTTAGACTGATGAAAAGAAATCATTACTGTACAAGAAAAAGAAAAACCTAACACAGCCTTGGGGCACACATGAGCACAGTGATACCTAGCAAGGCAGCTACGCACTTACTTCCATCTTAGGTGAATTCTGTCTGAAGGTTGAGGATATGTACTGGCCATCAGTTAATCACTTCTGGATGCCTCTACTTAAGTTCAGTTCTTCTCGTTAAATCCCAACCCACTGTGTCCCTTCTCCATGAGCCCTGCAGAGTCATGTCCACGGTACCAAAGGGAGGAAGCCGTGACACTCCAGATGCTTTCCTCTTCTCGGTCTGAATATAAAAAGTATACTGTCTCTGACTCTTAGAATCTAAACTTCAGAAACTATATCACAAAGGGGTAATTCTTTATTCTCTGTTATATGACTAGTAAAAAGAAAGCAAAAAGAAAAAAAATTCTGAGAACCAGAATGAATGGTCACCCAGTGTTATATCAGAGAAGCCATACTCTCTATACAGATAATTGCCATACGCACGTCTATTTTCCACATCTCAATGGACACTTGAAGGGTGGTTAATTAGCATAGAAAGAAGCAGAAATAGACTTTCTTTTTAAAAATGTGTATCAATTCTTATTAAATGGCATGATGAATGTTAAGTATGATGCATGGAAATTTTAATTATTTGACACATATGCGTTAGCTTAAATATTTTAGTTCCAGGGTGGTAAGGCTAAGGAGAAGTCCGGCTTGTTTTGCTTCCTTGAGACAAAGTCTCAGTGTGTAACTCAGGCTGGCCTTGAACTGGTAATCTTCCATCCTTAGCCCTCCAATTGTTGTCATAACATGCATGTATCAACCTACCCTTTTTTTTTTTTTTTTTTTTTTGAGACATGGTTTCTCTGTGTAGCCTTGGCTGTCCTGGACTCACTTTGTAGACTAGGCTGGCCTTGAACTCACAGCAATCCACCTGCCTCTGCCTCCCTAGTGCTGGGATTAAAGGCATATACCACCACGCCCGGCCCCACCCTACCCATCTTCATATCCCATTTTCATAATACTTCTTTGCTGACAGTCTATAGCTGGGGTGCTCATGGTCCATACTGCCCCATGGCGACTTCCTTTTTCTCCAGCTTCCTCTCCTTTCCTCTCCTCGCCTTTGTGGTCCCCATCTGAGACCCCCAAGCCCAGGAACCTAAGCTCCCCTACTTCTCTTCTGTCTAGCTCTAGGCTGTCAGAAACTTTATGTAACTAGTCAGAGAACACTGGTGAGCCAAGATGATACCTCATCACTTGGCACGCATGAGAATGTACCGAACAACTGACAGCATAGCATCAGTCCAACCCCCAACACTTATCTCTGCCCAACCACTGTAGACAAGAGGGGACCAGACCATCCAATAGACCTCAGGATTGGTTCACAATGTTTTCAGAAATATCAAAGTCCTTGATCTGCAGGAAGCTCTGGTATTTGAATGAATGAAAAGGAACCAGGTGAGGCAAAGGCAGGGAGTTATGCAGAAACAGACCGTGTGGAAACTCATTGTATGAATACACAGGGATTGCCAGGCAAATCCTTATGTAGAAGTTGCTTTGTTTTTCTGGAACTAAATTAAACTACTTTCAGTTGTCACTCAGCCAGTTGTCATTGTTGTTTTAAGACAAGGACTTACAAGGTAGATGAGGATGGCCTTGAACCCACTTCAGCCTCCAGAGAGCTGAGATTCCAGGCATTCTCCTCACGCCTGACTGAATTATTTCTTCATTGACGTTATCTCAAGTGGTGCCTCAGTGAAATCTTCTAGTGTTGGGGTGAGATAAAGGGCTGTGTTTGTACTATACTGGACTGCCGGTGTTTGGATCCTCAGAGGAAAAAATACAGGGAGAAAGATTCACATGTACATCATGTATTTATTTGGAGGTGAGTTCAGGAAATACTGACAGGGAATAGAAAGTTATAAGCAAAGAAAAAGTAAGGCAGCTGCTATGGCTAAGGAGCTTTGTGCCCTGGGGGATCTTGGGAAGTAAGGCAGCTGCTAAGGCTAAGGAGCCTTGTGCCCCGGGGAATCCTGAAAACATTGTAGACCCCTCCTTCTTGCTCCCTTTGAGGTACCCCTACTGAAAGCAGGAATCTCCCTCATACAATATTAGCTCCGTTAATCCACTGGTGAAGGACTGGCTGCTGTAGTTGAGGTGGAACTAATTGTTTTGCCAGCCTGAAACAGAAGCCAAGGAGGCTCTAGCTGCAGGGAAAGGCTTCTAGCTGTGGTAATAGCCTGCGTGCAAGGTTAACACACCAACATCCGTCACACTGGATCTCAGTTCCTTGTCATCTCCCACCAAGGGTCCTCTCTCTCTCTGTGTCTCTCTCTCTCTCTCTCTCTCTCTCTCTCTGTCTCTCTCTCTCTCTCTGTCTCTCTCTCTCTCTCGCTCTCTGTCTCTCTCTCTCTCTCTCTCTCTCTCTCTCTCTCTCTCTCTCTCTCTCTCTCTCTCTCTCTCTCTCTCTCCTGTCTGCTTCTTCATCACTGTTGTCTCTGAATGGTGTCTCGTTCCCCACCAGTCTCTCAGGACCCAGCTTTCTCCTTTCCTGCTTCAGTGCTCCATACACAGGAATGGGTCAACAGACCCCAAGTGACCCAGAGCTACAGGAAGTCCATGAGATTGACCCAGCACCAGTATCTCAGTGCTCACAGGAGCACATGATCATGCTGAAGCTACAATATAGGCAGGTCAGTAGCATCATTACCGTTCTACGCAGCTCCACTTGCCAGGGTTCCCAGGCATTTCCCCTCTCTCTAGCATTCTGTTCTGGAAGCAGCATTCAGAACCTTCAGACATGGCTGTCACTATTGCCTCTTTGTCACTCCAAATTAGCCTAAGTGGGTAGATCAAAGTGGCACTGCTCCCTGGCTCCTCTGAGTTCCGAGACATGGGACAGGAAAGCCCACGTGATTCCATGCTTCTCCTGGGACCCTGTTCTAGCTTCCAGCCTGTGGGATCCAACCTGGCCTTTTGCTAAATCTCACTCATTCTGTATAAGTCTAACTCATTGTTTATCTACAGAGAAATCCTAAAGGACAGACTATTCCCTAAAAATAAAAATACTGTCTTTCACTGACCTTGACTTCAAGATATGAATGCCAATTTAGCAGCAATCTCTGTGAAAAAATAAACACACACACACACACACACACACACACACACACACACACACGAATATTTTAGGTAGCTATTCTAAAATTATTATGAAGTCACAAGCTGCTAAGCCTGTTGATTGGTCTGTTGTTGCTTGATAGAAATTTTATGCATGTATTAGGGGAAGTTTTCTTCAGGCACTTTTCATTTAGGGGCATAATAAATTGCCTTATCTGATTGATTTCAGTGGCTGTAAGAGTATTTGCTGAAGTAGATAGCTATGATTTCACAGGTTCTTTTTTCTGTCCAGAAGTGGCTAGCCCATCATATCTGTCTTTATTAAAGAGAGGAGTTAACCTCACCACACTTTCTGGATTTACTGGTGAGGGCCTCCTGACGTCTGTACCTTAGGTTTCCAGATTTGCAAATGAGACAGAGCCAGAGTCTTATCTCACAACTCATGCAAATTAGATGCCAGGGAGGCTATTGAAAAGGAAAGAAGTTATCGTCGGTCTTACAAGGGCATCTCTCAGATTGACAGCCCAAATCTAACTTCCTCCTTCCCTTCACTTGCATTAACATCTCCGTCCAGTCTCTGCTTTGTGGAAATGACATTCCCGTCAAACTGGGGAAGGGCCCTAAGACAGACTCTGTCACCTGTTTTTGTTCTCCAAGATTAGAAAGGTCCTCACCTTAGAGGATATACAGCGTTAAAGAATGTTGAAGAATTTTGATGTGCCTGATGAAAGGGCTGGGGGAAAGTAAGGGAGACAGCACCTCGATTTCCGATGTCTCCGTGTTTACAAGCTTCTCTCAGTGGCACCTTTGCTAGGACCAACCATCATTACCTGCATCCCAGTGATGCACACGAAAGACTTACTCAGCAGTCCTCTAACAAATATGTTATGACAATCAGCTTAACATAAATTCGATCTACCACACAAAAAATAGGAGCACCTGGGTGGTTAGCAGCATCATTTGTTTCGTTTATTCAGACAAACCAATCATTAGGACTGGACTCTTCAATCAAGAGGCACGCATACGTTTCTGACAGAAATACAATTAGGAATCATGCCTAGGCCTCTAATCATGAATTCCACAAGTAGTAATTTATGTTCTAGGGACAATGCCAGGTGGTAAACCAGACACACAAAATTACCAGGCTTGAGAACTTAACAATCATGTTGGGAAGACAGAGAGAAAATACTCAGAAGGCCAATATCATCCTGAAACCAGGCAGGAGGAGGTGATGACAGCGAACAGGGCTAGACTCAGCATAGTGATGTTCCCTGGCAGCCTCTCCAAGGAGCGAGTACATGAGACAGCAAACAGGGTAAATGAGGAATATATACAATAAACTAGGGCCCAAGACTTTAAATCTACCGATGAGCATGAGACAGTCTCGATTGTGAGAGCACTGCAGCTACAGACGAGTGATAGTGGTAGGCAGGCAAGAGCAGCAGGCTCATTATGGGGGCTCAAGGAGAGGCTACAGGGGCCATTCAAGGGGAAGTCACGTCATCTTTATTATTAATAGCACTATACTGATATTTCTATATCATACCAGGCACTGGTGAAACAAAAGTAAGGCAAAGGCACTAGAAAGCTGGCAACAGTGAGGACTGAGGTGAGGGATGAAGACAAAACAAACCAAGATGCTTAGAAGAAGCTGAACCATTTTGTCAATTCTTTATTCTAAAATAAAGGGGGAACGTGGTAAGAAGGTGGATGGATGAAACAAATCGCACCAGAGAAAGAGATTCTGGCATTCTCTCACACAGCAGGGTGACTAGCAATTACTATAATATAATGTGTGTGCATGTACATCTAGAAAGAACATTGCCACCATAAAGAAATGATAATTATTTGAGAAGACAGCTATATTTACCCTGATTTGAACATTAGACATGTATCACAATATTTATAGTGTATCCCAGGGATGTGTACGATTTTATGCATTGGTCAAAAAAGTGTGTGTGTGTGTGTGTGTGTGTGTATGGGTGTGTGTGTATGGGTGTGTGTGTGTGTATGGGTGTGTGTGTGTATGGGTGTGTGTGTATGGGTTGTGTGTGGTGTATGGGTGTGGTGTGTGGGTGTGTGTGGTGTTCTGGGTGTGGTGTGGTGTGTGGGTGTGTGGGTTGGTCGGGTGTATGGGTGTGTGTGATGGGTGGTGTGTGTATGGGGTGTGTGTGTCTGGGTTGTGGTGTGTATGGGGTTGTGTGTATGGGTGTGTGTGTGTATGGGTGTGTTGTGTGTATAGGTGTGTGGGTGTTGGTGTGTGTGTTGTCTGGGTGTTTGTGTGTATGGGTGGTGTGTGTGTATGGGTGTGTGTGTGGTGTTGGGTGGTGTGTGTGTATGGTGTGTGTGTGTGTATGGGTTGTGTGTGTCTGTGTGTGTGTCTGGGTGTGTTGTCTGGGTGTGTGTGTCAGGGTGTGTGTGTGTGATGGGTGTGTGTGTGTGTTGGGTGTGGTGTTGGTATGGGTGTGTGTGTGTATGGGTGTGTGTTGTTGTGTGGGTGTGTGTGTGTATGGGTGTGTGTGTATGGGTGTGTTATGTGGCTTGGTGTGTGTGGGTGTGGGTGTGTTGTCTGGGTGTGTGTGTGGTGTGGGTGTGTGTCTGTGATGGGTGTGTGTGTGTGTGTGTGTGGTGTCCTGTGCTGTGCACTGCTGCCCGCCCTCCTCGGCGGGTTTTTTTTTTTTTCCTACTTCGCACTTTTGGGCGCGCCATTCGAATGCTTGCTCTTCCCGGACCCGGCCGGCGGCCGGACCCCGTGGCGCCCCCTTGCTGTTTTGGCCGCCTACCGCCCGGCCCCTCTCTACTCGCCCTCCCCTCCCTTCCGTACCTATCCTGCTTCCACCCCCCGGTTTGTCCAGCCGGCGCTCCACGGTTACCCGGCCGTGCTTCCCCGTGCAAATAAATCACTTGGATAAAAAGAATTTGACAATGAAACCCTCTTTATAGAAGATGAAAGAAAATCTCCAAAGAAGCCTCTCGTTAGGGGCAGAGAAAAGGGGGCTTAAATTTAGCTTTATTGGGACCTTCCTTTAGCTTGATTAAACAGTTAATCACAGTTTCTGCCTCATTTGAATTTGTTATCAGATCATGACAAAGCCCTTAAAGAAGACCGTGTGATCTATTAAACAGTTGCCACAACCTCGTCCCTCCTGGCAGGATCCTTTGTTTTAGGGCCTCCTTTTCCAATCAAGCCAGGGGAGAAAACAAAAACAAAAACAAAAACAAAAAACAACAACAACAACAACAAAAAAAAACCCAGAAGGCTCGAATTGGCTTATGGAAGCTGAGAAGCCACAAGTGTTAGCTACTGCCTTACAAAACAGCGGGCTCAAGACAGATTCCAAGCATATATACAAGAGATGGGTCCAATGAAAATCAGCTAGTCAGATAATAAGGGCTGAGAGGGAGAAGGGATCAAGGTTTATTCCTCAACATCGGGATTGAGCAGTAACATGGATCTTTGTGGAAGCCAGCTGCCTCGGGAGCAGCAGGGAGACGTTGGGGCCTAAGGAATCTTAGTTTATTAGTCTGACTGGCTTAATGAAGATTCCAAGCTTCTTGAGAGTAGAGCTTATCTGATGAGCCCATATGTGTCAAATAACTAAAATAGTGAATAAAACCCTAGATTGGTTGCTGCAGAGTCAAGATAGAATGGAATTTTTCTCTGTGGGAATATGAGGTGACTTAAATCAAGGGGCTCTGACCAGACTGCTTCATGTAGCTGAAAACAATTCCCTCAAAGGCATAATAATTGTTATCATCGTAGCCACTAGCGCTTGAGTGATTGTCTTGTACCAGCATTAGGTTCTTCACGCATATTAGTTCTATTACTGAAATCCATATTTGATAGATCCTATTGTCTCCATCTTCTCAGGAAAGCCAAGTTAACGGTATCGGACAGATTGTCCTAAATCACATGTGGTAAATGGCAGAGCCAAAATTAAAACTGAAGCCTTGACACAGAATCCCTGATCTTGTGACTGACGTTCCTGGAATTTGTAACACTTGCTAGTGGAACAGAGCCTTCTGTAGAGACCTGGGGAGAGGACTCAGCCAGTAAAGTGCTTGCAAGAACTGAGTTTGAGCCCTAGACAAAAAGCAAGCAAGCAAACAAACAAAACAACTGGGCATGGTGATATAAGTTTGTAGCCCCAGAACTTGGAAGACAGAGACTGGATGATCGCTGAGCTCACTGGTTGGCCAACCTAGTCTATTTGGAATGTATCCAGGCTTGTGAAAGGCAGTGTTTAAAAAATATTTTAAAAGGTACGCATCACCTGAGAAATGACATCCAAGGTTTGTCTCTGTCTTACACACACACACACACACACACACCTCTTTGTTACTTTAACTCAGAATTGACACTTATTATATCCTAGGGTTTCTCAGAACATTTTGGTGTTTTAATACATTTGAAATCTCTGGGAGGAAAATATATTTAATCGTTCTAACTTAATAGATCAAAGAACCCTTTCTAATACAGCATTCCTATAATGAATACTCTACAGAATATTCACTGGCAAACAATACCCTAATTGTTTCAAGTATTGCAACATTGTCTTATGGGTTAAATCATGGAGTGCCCAAGAGTAAAAACATAATTGCCTCTTTTGTATGCCCCATGGCACCAGCATAATGTAGGAAACGGAAACAGAGCAGCTCAGAAAACGTGTGCTCATCAATAAAACTATTTAATTTATTAGTATATATTTTAGGAGTCCCTGATACATAAAATATATTATCTTAGGCACCAGAAAAACCACATTTAATTAATTAAAGTCTCTACTGTCAAGAATACCTAGTCCAGTAAAGAAAATTAAGCACATATATAAATAATGTCAATATTGACCACCAAATAATACAAAGATCTTGGGGTTATACAAGAAGTCAGAGAGATGACAGTTCAGTTGGTAAAGTGCTTGCCATTCAACCATGGAAAACTTCAGGCATAGTGATGTGTGCCTCTAACCCTAGCACTGAGGAGACAGAATGGGTGTATCCCAGGAATATGCTGGCCAGCCAGCCTAGCATACTTAAAGAGCTACAAAGGAAAAAATAAGGCACATGGCATCTGAGGAGTGACACTGACACTGACCTCTGATCACATGTATATGCACACGCACTTCAACCTCACACAGGTGAAAGAAGAAATGCATGGCAAGAGGGCGTGGACTGGAGAATGGTGGTTAGAGAGGGACCCAAGGAGAACATCATTGGATGACTTATAACCAAGAAGTTCATGAAACGAGCATGACCAATGCCTGATGGGGGCCTCTCAGTGCTTCCAAGATGGCGTCTTCTTGCTGCATGTTGAGGAGAGAAATTCCGGGTCCTTACCTGACAGAAGAATTGGAAAGACATCTCCTACCAAACCTAATTTATAGATACTGATTCCATTCATGATAGTAGAACCCTAATGACTTGATCAATCTCTCAAAGCCATACCTACTGATACTATAAGATGTGTGTGTTGAGTTATACATGAACTTTGGATGGGACACCATTCTTCAAGCAAACAATAGTGTTGACTATTGAACTAAAGCTTGGACATTGACACGATGGACAATAGATCCAAGAATATCCCAGAAAGAAGCCATAGGCACATCTACAACTGTGGAGATCAAAATAGTGTGGCTCATTGAGTGAAGCAGGAGAATTCTGTATGGTTTGGAGATAAAATGTACATTGGGCTGCAGCAGATACAAAGGCGTCACAGTGAGAGAGCCAGGGCATAGAATGCATGGTATCTGACATGTCAGGTCAAAATGTTTTCTTAAGAGCGTAGGGTGCAGAGTTTGGAGTCTGTGAAATATGCAAGAACTAATCAGGAGGAAGTGAGTGATTAGAACCCAGGAAGCACCTGCTGTTATCAACAGTATCCTACCTTGAAAACACTCCTGGCAAAACCACAACATGACATCCGTATATCCCACGCACCTGATTTCCTCAGTAAAGGAAATCCCTAGGATTCTAGTTGGATGACACACAACATCAGCACAGTTGTCATGTCTTCATTCTAAATAGCCTCTCTCAGAACAACAGTGCCCCTACAGTATGACAAGCTACTAATTGATATTTTGACTATTTAAAGAAAAGATTAAGAAAAAGCCTTTGGAAATTTGAGAGTGATAATATGATCATAAATATATCTTGTTTGTAAGTCTCATGATATCTTAAGGAGAGATTAAATCCATATCCTAGGAGATATTTTAGGTTTATTGTTTTTTAAATTATTCCTTAATATGAGATTATGTAAAGAAGACACTTGTGTTGAAACATGCTCTGTAATGTAAAAAAAAAAAAAAAAAAAAAAAAAAAAAGCACTGTGATTCTAGCTTTTAACATTAGCCATTAATGAAATTGTTCTTTGGGGAGAACTCAGTGTATAATTTAAAATATGCTAACAAATCCTACACAGTCCTTTAGGGAACCTCCCAGTGCCAGCCGCAGAGTTAAGCCATGCGCTTGATGACATAGCTTAATATAAGTGTGTGGGCCTTGAGGTATGTCACTGTCTTCTTCCATTTCTCCTCCAAGCTCGACTGATTATTAATCCTCTTCACATAGCATGGCCTCCTTGCTATGTGTGAAATAGGTGACAGAGGTCGGTCGGATGCCTTCTTAGAGCAGTGTGACTTCACAGAATCTTCAATTCCCTCACCAACAGAGATGGAAGTGAAGAAATTCACTCCCTGCCAGGTTCAGAATGACTGTAACCAACGTGCCGCATTGTAGCATACCATAACAGCCAGCACTGTTCTCTGGTAAAATAGAGGGAGAAAGGGAACACCCACACTGAAAATGACAAGAGAACAAGAGAGAAATCTTTCTAAGGGAAATAACCCAGCCCAACAGAAAAACAATAAAGGTCAAATGTATCTGTTGTTCCAAGAACAGGCAAGTAAAGGAAGGCCAGCCGGGCGTGGTGGCACACACCTTTAATCCCAGCACTCGGGAGGCAGAGGCAGGCAGATGGCTGAGAGTTTGAGATCAGCCTGGTCTACAAAGCGAATCCAGGATAGCCAGGGATAGCACAGAGAATGCCTGCCTCAAAAAAAAAAAAAACAAAAACAAGAAAGGCCAAAGCTTCAGCTGGCCAGCCATTCCCAAGGTTCTGGGTTGAGGATGCAAGGCCCAGCCCCTCAGTAAGTTGAAGCTGCTTTGTACATGGAAGATTCCAGGGAGCCCTTGGCATCTCCTTGGGTGTCAGAGGAAGGGAACAATCCAGGGGTCAGAAACAATTCTTTCAATAACTCAGTTTAAGGTGTGCTCAGCAGGAAGGAACTTCTGCCTTTTACTGTAAACTTGACCAGGAACCCACAGCTAGGAAGAGGGCAAGGCGTCCTAGGTCCTGTGGGAGAGCTTACTGTTATTAAATTAATAAATGGGCTTAATCTAGAACTGCCTTTTAAGTACTTATCCCTATAACCATAGATTAGTGCAGTTCTCAACCCTCCTCAGTGGAGCCTCTCTTCCCCACCCCCAAAGGATGCTGGATACTGCAGAGATCTGTAGCTGATCAAGTGCAAAGACTAAGCAACTGTGCTGTGTTCCGCCCAGAATGGGACATCTAGATCACACTCCCAGCTCACAGGGCTCAGGAAACACCATGGAAGAGGATGTACAAATGATTCTAAGAACCAGAGTTCAGGGAAGACTGCTGCAAAATGGTGTCTTTGGGGCAAGATGTTAATCCTAAGGTTCACTGGAGAAAAACCAATTCCACCATTCCACCATTTTGGGCCTAATATAGGGCCAGCTTTATTAGATATTAAATACTGACCAAGAGATGGACTTCAGTGAGGACCATTCTCTGAAATGTCCCGGCTCAGAATGGCCTTGCGCCACATGTCTCAAGGGCTTCTAAGTGCAAACCTATAGACCATAGTACTTTCCCATGAAGGTTTGCTATTTTCCAAGAACTACAATTCCCAGAATTCCAGGAAGTTACAAGATTCCTGGGTGGGTAGGGCTTACAGGTTAATTTGGGGAATTACAATGGCAAGGCTGCTATACTCATAATTAAGAACCAGCTGCTGCTGCCATCACAAGACCTTTAGTTTTTCAAGACAGAGTCTCTCTGTGTTAGCCTTGGCTGTCCTGGACTCACTTTGTAGACCAGACTGACCTCGAACTCAGCCATCCACCTGCCTCTGCCTCCCAAGTGCTGGGATTAAAGGCGTGCGCCACCATGCCCAGCCTCTTCTTTTTAAAAAATGTTTGTTTCTTTGTTTGCTTTCTCCTATTCTGATTTGCTTATTTATTTTATTTTATTTAGATGTCTCCTTTCTTTTCTTTTTTCCTTTTTATTTTTCTTTCTTTTTTGTTTTTGTGTTTGTTTGTTTGGTTGGTTGGTTGGTTGGTTGGTTGGTTTTTTTGCTTTTTGATTTTGTTTTTTCGAGACAGGGTTTCTCTGTGTAGCCTTGGCTGTCCTGGACTAGCCTGGAACTCACAACGATCCACCTGCCTCTGGCTCCTGAGTGCTGGGATTAAAGGCGTGCGCCACCAGGCTTTCTAATGAGAGAAATAAAGAGTGTAGTTTTAGGTTGGAAGGAGGTGGGGATAACCTGGGAGGAACAGAAGAAGAGGAAACTGAAACCAGACTATATTGTATATCTATTTTCAGTTTAAAAACAGAATTCAAGCCAGTCACTATTCCTGCACAGAGAAGGGAGGCGCTGCACCTCCAGCTAAGAAACTGCTGGAGGGTGAATGCTACTTCCTGACCGAGAGCTAGTTTTCTGCAGCATTGTGGTCCATGGTGGGCTGCCCATCCTCCTTTGCATGACCCTACAATCCTGCACACATGCGCAGGCAGCACCAACTGGACTTGGTGGGTTATTTGTAACAAGAGGAAGGGCAGGAGGAAGGGGGGAAAGAACATGAAGTCAGAAGGGGAATGAGGGCAGGGTCTGTGAGTTAGAGAAAGCAAATGGGAGACTAATGGGATTTAAATACGTTGTAGACACAGATAAAATTACTAAAGAATAATTTTTAAAAAATTTTTTTTAATTTAAGGTAACCTCTCAGTTGCTAGTGAAAGCATTCAACATAAAATAACCTGGCTCATTTTACAGTAGGTTTTATAAGGCCATATGTCATTCACATGTCACAAGCATGTATACAGAATCTTTCATAAAGACTCTGGTCAACCTCAAGGTCGAATATTTCAGTTTTGAGCCATTAGCCAACGCTACTCCATGTATTCCAAAATATCTTCAAGCTTTACAAAACTAGACTTATAGATAAGAAAACCATGTAGAACCCCGCGTTGAGGACAAACCTAACACTACTATGTAACGGGAGCCCTATCAATCGCAAAAAGAGAAACAATCGGATATGTGCTTGGGCCATCCAAACAGGCAGGTCATCAGAGCTGGAGAACGATTCCCTCTGCCACAGGGAGGAGAAACCCCCCCCCCCTTGTAAGCCTGAAACAATGCAGGTGGAATACACAAGGCTGGGGGAGGTGAGACTGCACTGGAGGAGAAACAGGTGCCTATGCTGCACTTCTTCACAGAAGATTGTACAAACTTCTCCTTGGATTCCTGGAAACTGAAGTGTTTTGTGCTTTCCTATGGAAGGCTGACATTCTACCACTGTTCTGGAGTGTGTGTGTGTGTGTGTGTGTGTGTGTGTGTGTGTGTGTGTACGTGCATTTGTGTGTGATGTACGCATGTGTGGTCTGTTTGGTGTATTTGCATGTATACATGCATGCTTGTAAAGACTGGAGATTGACGTTGGCTGTCTTCTTCGGTCACTCTCCACATCATTTGTTGAGGCAAGGTCTCCCAGTTGAAGCCAGAGCACCTGACTTTGGCCACCCTAGTTAGCTGGCTTGCTCCAAGGATCTCCAGTGGCTGCTGTCTCAGGGCTGGGCTTACAGGTTGTCCATCACACCTGCCCAGCATTTTCTAGGATTCTGGGGATCTGAACTCTCTCTGATCATGATGCTTGGTGTGGCAAGCATTTTACCCACTGAGTCATCTTCTTGGTCTGAGTTTACAATTGTAAGAATGACCTTATACCAGGGCAACTACTTGCCTCTGATTTCCGTATGTTTCCTTGTTGGGGGTGTAAAGGTT
Organism: Acomys russatus; assembly: GCF_903995435.1. NCBI lineage: Eukaryota > Metazoa > Chordata > Mammalia > Rodentia > Muridae > Acomys > Acomys russatus. The sequence goes on along the minus strand of NC_067152.1, from coordinate 17,475,451 downwards.
CTTGTGCTCATAGATAAGCACTGGGGGAAGCAATAATGGTAAACACTCAGGGTTGTCCCTTCAACAGAAAAGACATGTAAGCTGTTTTCTGCCCAGAAAGCTTGGAATAGTGGTAGCTATTAGCCCAGGTGGCTTCTGTGATATCTGTGTAGCCAGGGGCTCCCCTGTCCTTGCACAAGGAGGACTGGAAGTAGTTAATAGCCTAGGTGACTTCATTGCTGTCTGCATGACCAAGACTACACCAGATCCTCCCCCTAGGCCCTTATGATAACACATGTAACCTATCTCCAAAACCCATCTTCATGGAAGAAGTGAAATGTACTCTGAGAAGAGTTTCAAGGTAATTTTGCCTCCTTTTGCACACACGATTGTGTTACACTAGGAACATTTTGCCCCAAGTTGCACTATACTTAAATGTGCCTAAAACAAGCTGCCTCCTGTAAGAGTATAGAAGTTTCAACCAACACAGGCTCTTAAGTCATGTTGAACCCACCTTCCTTCTTGCCTGACACGGATCATTACTCTGGCAGGCTCGGAGTTCACAGAAAACCCCCACATTTCCTAAAGATCCAAAGTGTTGCTAAGTTGAACAGGGGCTAGAGAGCATCACCAAAGAGGACAGTCATCCTAAGATGCTCTAAGGTTTCATTTTGTGTATAGCTGGTTAGAAAGGGAGGGTGAGGGCTTGGGAGAATCGGCTTCAGGTAGGACGGAGGCAAGTGTGGGTATAGCTCAATGGAGATGTTTTATAGCAACATTAGAATGTCTTATGAAACACAGGTGTGCTCTGGATGTGTATGATTGACTCTTGTACTCTTTCTATGTTATTGAGAAGCGGGGAGCTGGGCAGTAGAAATAAGGAGAAGAAACGAGAATTTCATTGTCGTGTCATAAAAGCCAGAAAGAAAAAGATGTTAGAAGAGAAACAGCTACCATGTCTAACTCCGCTGAAAGGTCAAGTAATAGGTGATCCCTGGATCTGTCAACAGGGAAAATATTGTTTTGCTTGACAAGAGCAATCCTAGTGGAAGGTCAGAGATGGAGCAAACTGAAAGGAGAAGGGCATGAAGCGCTACAGACTTGAGACCAGGTGTCTGTCTGTAAAGGGCTAAAGAGCAAACAATTTAGACACCTCATGCCTTGCCGTCTCTGTGAGAGCTGCTCAGCCCGGCCATTGCAGAGGGAAAGTAGCCACAGACTATGGCTATACAAACCAAAGAACATGGACTTATTCCAACAGAACTTTATATCTAGGATTTTAAATCTCATACACTTTTACATCATGAGGTTTTTTTTTTTTTTTCCCCAACTATTTCTAAATGTTAAAAAGGGGGGGGGCATTCCTCTTGAATAGTATAAAAATAGATGCTAGACACAATTTGGATTGTGGGCCAAAGGATACAACCCTCTACAGTGACCCCTTTCTGTAAGAGTTCTCTGCAAATGGTGTTGAAACAGATGACACCAAATTTACAGATTAAATGTGAGCGTGAGCTCTACACAAATGGGCCTCTTCTCTCTTGTTTTCTAGTTTAACTCCACATCTGACACGTGACTTAGCACATAGTAAGTGCCTAGCACATACTTGTTAAGTAAATGAATTGATTTTTACCCCAGGTCTGGCTGGCATGTCTGTGTGCTGCCTTCTCCTCTGGCCCACAAGCTCACACAATTCAAGTTTACAAACACCCTGACCAGCTCATTTAACACCCTGGATGCTGTGCATCCCTGCCTCCCTCCGTAGAAACCAAGATCAGATGGCTGTCCGCTACACAGGCTGACTGTTTACTGGGCCTTGCTTAGAACCACTTGGCGCGGGTGTCTGCGTAGACACAACTGAGACCGTGTTTCCTAGTTTTGGAAACGGCTCCTGTGGAGTAAAAAATGAAGAATGCTTTCACTTTAATCCTAACCGCATTTTTTTTTTCTCATGTGAAAAAAAAAAATACATTTCTTTAGTCACGGTGCCCAAGAGTGGACATGCAGATCTGTATGCGAGTGAGCATGCATGTGCTGACAGAGTCGGTTTGCTCTGCCCGTCGTCTCCTTCCTTTCTTTTAGAAGCCTGCTATCTTCTCTTCTGCAGAGGCAATCTCTGAGCGGCTTTGCCTGATAAGCCTGTCAATGGGTATAAACCATTTCAGGCTTTTCCAGGGTCTCTGGCAACTGTGTTGACTGAGGGAAGAAATAACCCGGAGTTTGGGGAGGGGTGCGTGCATGTGTGTGTGCGTGTGTGTGTGTGTGTGTGAGAGAGAGAGACAGAATATTCCTTGATCCACCTGCTGACTCAGTAAGTGCTCAGCCACACTCAGATCCAGGTCCATGTTTTCAAACATCACAGCGGGAGACTCCGGGTGAGAAAGGCACCATCCATCCATCCCAGCGTTCCCTCTGTACCAAAGTGGGGTAAGGAGCTCATGCGCACTCATCTTGCGTTTTCCTGTCTCTGAACTCACATCACTGACAGGGTAAGCCTCTGGGGACTGAGTCACATGCAGCCTGCCCAGCCCCCAGCCCCCACCCCCCACTCCACCCTCCCACCCCTGCTTAGTCTTCCCCCTCCCCTGCACAGTCTTGCGCATTCTCCATAGTCTCAGTCCGAGTCACACTGAATTTCTGGCCATTGTTTAACAATGTATTTCCCTCTGCTTCATTTGTTTCCTCAACATGTCTTTCACAACATACCCTCTCCCACTCATGCCTAACCCATGTCTCTTTCTCTTCAGTCCTAGCCTCTGCCCAGGATTTCCTCATGGAAGATTTCCCAGGTGCCCCATTGGCCTCTGCCTCTAGCTCTCCCACTCATTCTGTTTCCTGCTCAGCCAGGACACCTGTTCTATAGTTAGACTTGGTTTAAACCTTTTTCACTTGCCTCCTATTACAGAGAGAGCTTAGTAATGCCATTTAACCTGAGATATGCCTTCTTATCAATAACACAGCCAAATCTTTCCACATTGGTTGGAGCAGCAAGGTGAGGTGATGGGTAGGAAACACAGGAGCTGCGTACTCCACAAAAGGCCGATGTCTCACATGCTTTATCTCCCTATACAGGCTACAAAGTTTCAATTAGCACAGCTTCTTGTACAGATTTCCTATTTGCTCCTCTTCAGATACTGTCCAGAAGAGGTCGGCCATAGTTCCTCAAGAACAAAGTGACTAAACCCAAACTTCTGCATGCTGCCAGTTCACATTAAGCAAAAACCAGAGAGCTGTAAAACGGCAGGCATCCTAAGAAGGCATCATGCTCCAAACAAATCCATGCCTGCCATCTCCATAGTCACACGCATCTGCACATGGTGCAAATGTAATGGAATCATTACTCAAGTACCCAAATGCCCAGTGCTAAGCCTCTAGGCCCACAGCACCACTTCTCCTCTCCTTCCAATTCGCTGACTTTACCTATAATTGTGGCAGCACTGCCTTGGTATGTGTGAGGCGTTGGGGATCAAAATCAAAGCTGTGCACTTGCTGGGCAAGTACTCTACCGTTGAAACACATCCTTAGACTATGGACATCTTTTAACATTTTTAAAATAATCATCATCATCACGATCATCATCATCATCACCATTAATTTTGTGGCTGGATTTGAGTTGAGGGATTCAGACATGATCTTACTATGCAGCCCAGACTATCCTCCTGCTTCTTGAGCTCTGGAATGTTAGGCAACCCCCCACAACACCCAGCTCACGAAAGAATGTGTGAAAGAACCTGTTTAAAAAGCAATTCCTTTTCTATGGCTGCTCTCTCACTTTCCACATTACCAAATCTCTGATACTTCTGTTCTTATCTTTAAAGTCTATCCTGCCTTTAAACATCATATCTCAAAGTGATACTATTGAAACAAGCACAGTTCTTACATCTTATCCCCTCCCCCATCCATCCCACCCAAAAAGCAGTTTTGGTGACAATGACATGCTTATGAGCTATTGTGCTCTTTATAATGGCCAATCCAAAAAAAAAAAAAAAAAAGAGCCCTTTCCAGGCAGCAGGGAGCAGCCTTGGTCATGGCCTCGGCCTGGGCTCCTCATTCATGGGGCACACTGGCCTCTACCAGCTGGAACTGGAGTGGCAACAGAAATGAAGTGCTTACGGTAGGATATTTTCAATTTGCCATGAAAGAGAAACAAGGGCAAGAGGAGCAAGGCAAAAGCTGACAGCCCACAGTATAAAAATGCTCTCACAGAAAGGAGATTTGCCCAAGAAGATGATCACATTGAAAAATCGAATCTCCTCAGGCAAAGCAAACTGCATAGTACGAAAGGTCAGCATCCTTCCCATGGTGCAGTTATTGCAACCAACTATTTGTTTTAAAGGGTGTCCTTATTGTCAGTGTTTACAGATTCTGCTCTGCCTCGTGGATAGAGACTACTAAAGAGGGGAGGAGGCAGAAAAGTCTTTTCTCACTGTCCAGAGAATTTGTCTGAGAATATTAAATGATGCTCAGCTATTCAAATATGCTATCTGTATCAAATTCAAAGCACATTTTTTTTTTCCTACATGCCAGTCAATGCCGAAGCATTTACCCAAATGCTAAATGACCAGGGCAACTGTGTTGGATCTTAACAGCTGCAGGTTGAAAACCGGTGACGTCAGAATTTTTCCCCAATTCTTGTGTTCACTATTATTTATTCAGCATAATCAGAATCTTGCCTTAAGTAGCCTCTGAGTTCACTTAATCTGGGAGAAGGGATGCTATGGACACTTTTCCTAAAGAGTTCACATCTTGTGGGATTAATAAAAGCACAGGGATGGGAGTGGAGAGTAAAGCAGTATTAAAACAACTGAAGTAACTAAGGAGCATCTTATGTTGAGGGATACCCTGGGTTTAGGAAGGATACTGGGCAAGGAACACCCATGTCCTCGCTGATAGAGAAAGACAGCCTTCAGCCACAACAAATTAGCAGACCCATATAAAGATACAGTTAAGGGGCTGGAGAGATGGCTCAGAGGCTAAGAGCACTGACTACTCTTCCAGAGGTCCTGAGTTCAATTTCCAGCAAGCACATGGTGGCTCACAACCATCTCTAATGAGATCTGGTGGCCTCTCCTTGCATGCAAGTGTATGTGCAGACAGAGCACTATATACATAATAATAAGTTTTTTTTTCTTTTTTTTTTTAAATTTTTTTTTTATTAATTTATTCTTGTTACATCTCATTGAGATGTAATAATAAGTTTTTTAAAATCTTAAAAAAAAAAAATAAAGATATAGTTAAAAGCCAGGTCCAAGCCTTTAGCGTATGTGTATGCAGATGTACATGGGTTTGGGTAAAAATAAGAGCTTAGGAATGAGAACAAGACAGTGTAAAAACATGAGGAAAGAGAAGAGATGGGCAGTGGGCAGAAGGACACAAGGTCCATGAGAGAGAAAAGGGGTCTGTGAAGGGGACATCTGACAATAAGGGTGAACAGAGGGAACAGGGGGTTAGGAGTGTCGGGATAAGGAGAACCATAAAATCACTTGTTGTTGAAAAATGCCACAGTGGTAGCTAAAACAACACAGGCTGATTTAAAATACATTTGCATAATTATAAAAAGAAAGCCAGTTCCTCTTAGACTCTTGATGAGAAGCTCAGAGACACCTAATAACATTGTGTATTCACAAGCCTGATCCCACAGAGGCGCTTTACCTACCTCCGTCCATGGAATCCTTGCAACGCTTCTGCAACCATTTTCTCTGTTTCAAAGACAAAGTGCTGGAAAGTAGGAGGTGTGAGAAAATTTGTGTAGGGCGACACGACGCTGGCTGTTAATGTGGTATGGGGTGGGTAAGAAATGAATGATTTGTAAAGCACTTAACGGAATGAAGTATAGGCCTGGCCAACAGGAGGTCAGAGACAGGAATGAAAAACCGCTAGAGGTCAAGAGTTCAAAGGTCAAGTGGATGGCACTGGGGCGACGTCTCAGTAGTTAACAACACCTCTGCTCTTGCATAGGACCCAGGTTCAGCTCCCTGTGCCTACACGGTGCCTCACAACTGTCTGCAACTGCAGTTTAATGCCTCTTTTGATCTCTACAGGCCACTGCATGCTTTTGGTATACATATTTACAGTCAGGCATATGCATACACAAACACTGATTAGATAAGATAGATAGATAGATAGATAGATAGATAGATAGATAGATAAATAGATAGATAGATAGATAATATTCAAAAGTCCAGGGAAGACTCCACCTCTTTATCATTGGACTTTTCAATATTTTGTGTCGTGGCAGAATCTTTAAAAAATAGAATCTGATCACTTTGCCCTGTGGACAACACATTATTCTTTAAAACTTACTTTATTAGTATGTATTATCTATTCACAATACTGAGCTTCCTTAAGACATTTTAATACTCGCTCATAATGTAGTTTGATCATATTCACACACACACACACACACACACACACACACACACACACACACACTACCCTCTTAGGTCTCCCTTTGCTTTTCAATTGTTTCTTCATGCGCCGGTTGCCTAGACCCGCATTCTGTGTGGTTCATCGTCTGTGCTTCTGCCTTCTCTTATTGGCCCGCCATCCCTTCTAACTACACTTGTCAGGAATGTCAAGCCCCACCTTGCAAGGTCTCTCAGATTTGAAAGTTCCTAGGAGACACGGCCGCTTCACTAACCCTGATTATAAATGTAACTGGCAGGCCTCCCTGCCTTTCTGACTTTCTTTTACCTCCATCTTTCCCACCCCCAGAACAGAATTAATGACAAGAGGTCACTTCTGCAAGAGCAAGGAGGTCACTGTGTCCTGAGACAATACTGACGCTGTGGGCTAGAGAGAAATTCCAGTTCTGAGGAGACACCCCAGTGATGTCAAGGCCAAACATCCTACGTTCCTTCTCCTTTGGTTCTGGCAGAGGTCACAACACAGCCTCTTCAAACATCCATGCAGAATCTTTCTGTTAAATGACAGCTACAGAGAGAAAGCGCTTTTTTTTTTTTTTTTTCAGATATTCGGGCTTGAGTAGAAATTTATACTGCTGGCCTCCAGCCCATCACTGACAAAACATTTTCTCTCAGCCAGAAATAGTGGCATCTCCCCTCTCCAGCTCTGTTTATGTATTCAAAGAGTGAACAGGTACCTTTCTCCGGGCCAACCTGTCAGCTACCTCTCTCCTTTTGCTGGAAGTCCACGCTTGTCTGGGAAGTGCTTAATTGCTGTTTTAATGCCCGTTGGGTTCTCTCACTATTATTCCCTGAACTCTGACGGTCCCATCGTACTTCTGCTTTTTAATAATTAATTCTATGCTGACTATTACTGATTAGGACTAAATTTTACCCCAGGATGCCCAGGGAATAAATGTTTTTATTAAGAGTACAAGGAAGGGAAAGCCATTCTGAAAAATTGAAAAGGTTCCTGTGATTTCCCTCTGGAGACTCGTTGAGCCCGGTGCAGAGCTGACTTGTACTTATTATTTGATCAGCTCAAGCTAATCTGTGTGGCTGCCGCCTGCCATGTCTTGCCATTTGTATGTGGTTTCTCATCTACTAATACATAATGTATAGATCTGGATATGGGCAAATCAATTATCCTGCTCCAAGGAAGCAAACGCAAACTAATGGAAACATTAGCTTAGGACATCCAGGAAATTGGAGAAGTGATGCCCCTCCCTCCCAGACGTGTGTGTTTTATAAGGGTGCTGGGTGCTTTCAAAAGCAAAGAGAGGCAGAGAATGAAGAGCAGGGAAAGGGGGAAACTCTCATATCGAAAAATGGACTCTGGCTGTGCTGTGTGGGAGGTATTTACCCACAACAACGAAATTTCATGTGCAACGGCACATACCGGATTCCAGGAGTCTCAGCCTAGGTAGTATGGGGTTACCAGATGCAAGAAGATACACACTTAACTCCATTGAGCCTAAGCAAGGACCAGCATGAACACACTCTGGAGAAATTATAAGTAACAAGAAAGATTGTCTCTGCCAGGCATGGATTCTTCAGTTTGCGGGAAGCTGAAAATTGATGGCCCATCCACAACGCCTTAGTGTCCATGGGGGTTAGAGGATGTGAAATTGAGCAGGGTGGGAGGTGTCCTGGAAGTCTGGATGAAAGACACCAGTGTGCTTGTGAATCTAATTTAAACCTATCTTTCTTCAATTTTTAAAGCTTTTTAAATTTTTTTTTTTGGAAAAATGTAGATTATTTTTTTCTCCAGATAAACTTAACCCAGAGTTTACAATGTAAGGCATTTGTAGAAAGGAATTTTGGATGCCACTAGGCACCCTAGGGCTAAGTACAATGACTGTCAAGAAATAGGTTTTTAAAGAGAAAGGATAGTGGTCTGATTTTTAGCTGAGTCTCCAGTAAAAGAAGAAGAGAAGAATTAACTCATAGAAAGATTAAAAGTAGAACAATAAAAACATTTATACTGAGTAAATATTAACAAAAAGAAAAACGTCACATACGGAAGAAACTAGATGCAGGAACAAATGAGTGAACAGTGTCCCGTGCGTTCAGTTCCAGCATCAGCAACATACGCAGACATAGGCATATGACACTTTTAAAATGTTTTAAATTAAATGAACATTTTTACATTTCAGAAAATTATGAGCGCGGCAATATTCCAGTATTTCTGGTTACATGACTACAGACAACAGTCCTACGTTTGTGAGTGGCGTGTAAAACATACAGCAACCCTCATGTGAACTTACCCTTTGAGAAGTCATAACCCTTACAAGTTTCCAAGACTCATCTTAAGTGCAGCATTTAGAAATTACAAGTGAAAACGCACCAACACACACAACAGACATTGTCATACAAGAAAAACTCAAACAAGTAAGAACATTTCCAGAAGGTCCAAGAGATAGTTACTTCTATAAACTAATAGAGCATTTTTATAGTTGCTGATATAAAATTCAATGTATTATAAGTCTCCATAAGGCAGTGAGCCGTCCTGGTATGAATATAAACTTCAAAATATAGTGTGATGTTCCCACTACTAAGATCTATCACCCACCACATTTTGAATGCCCTGTGTATATACTTTGGGTAGCTCACTTAACACTCAAAACAGCCCAAAATCTGATTTTTTTTTTCTTATCTTTACAAGTAGAAAAATTAATGTGGACTCCAACAACATGGCTCAAAAGGTAAAGGCTTTTGCTTTTCCAAGGCTGAGGACCTGAGTTTCAGGCCTAGGATCCATACACGGAAGAAGGAGAAAATCATTTCCCGCAAGCTGTCCTCTGATCCCCAAACATGCACTGTGGCGTGCACATAGATTCTGTCTCTGTCTCCCTATCATCCTCTGTCTCTTTTTCTGTCTCTGTCTCTCTCTCTCTCTGTACACACAATAATCTAACAGTAATAATACTATGCATACTAAGTTTAAATGAAGAAAACAGATGTACAAAGAAAAGAAAAATGTACACAGTGATATAGCCAGGATGTGACAGAACTGGAGTTGGCATTTGAGTCCAAGAAAACATGACTCTAAAACTCAGATTTTCATATCCGCATATGTCTGTCTTCTACTTCCTGAAATAATAAATGAATATAGAAACATCAGTGATTTATTAGCTCACAGCAATCCTGACATAACTCCAACAGATACTTTCATTTTTTTTGGTACCTGCCTTAAAGTGCTGAGCTGTGGTACTAGGGTATAAAAAACAGATTACTTCCTGTCTTCAAGAAACTCTTATTTAGTCTAATGCAAAAAGTAGACACATGGGAAACAACGTGTATTGTGGAGGCCCAATAGCTGCCCTAATGATATAACTGAATAAAGAAGTAACCTCCTCTGTAGATGATAACTCAAGATGAATACTTTCCTTGTCAAAAACATGAGTATTCTTAACTGGCATAGCCAGTGTTAAGAATAAGCACTAAGACAAGAAAACAGTATAAGGGCCAGTTAGGAAACTGTCCAGGTCTGTTGTTTATGGTTTGCTTCTGTGCAGAGCCCTTTAGGCTTGTGAAGCATTTTAGAGAACGAATATATTATCCCCACCTCAAGAGTAAAGCAAAAAAAAAAATACATACAATAACCCAATTTTAATTATTATCAACAACAAAATGTCACCATTGTACCTTCCTAAGATACGACTTCAAAAAAGGGATACATCCTTCAAGGCAGAGTTGACCCAGCTTTTAAATAAAGCGAAAGAGAAAAGAGTTATGATTATCATTATATCCTTGAACTATAGCCTAATATGGTTATAAATGACTGGTAAAAATACATACATCATGGAGCATCAAATAATTTATTGCAACGGAAAATAGGTTCAAAACATTGACCAGAGCAAAGAACTCTGAATACCTTAGAATGTAATGACTGATCAATGAAAAACAATTAAACTGTCTAAGGATGCTATTTTAGTTTCCTTTCTCTTGTGACCAAAAGCAACATGGAAGCCAAAAGGGTTTATTTCAACTCACTCTACGAGGTCACAGCCCATCACTGAAGGAAGTCAGGGCAGGAACTCAAGAAGAAGCTTGACTCAAACCATAGCCAAGCAATGCTTGCTGGCTCACTCACACGTTCATTACCAGCTAGCTTTGTTATACAATCCAGAGCCATCGGCCTAGGGCTGGTACTGCCCAGAGTGGGCTGGCTCAGTGCATCAAGTAATAATCAGGACTATCCCCCATAGACAGGCCCACTGGCCATCTGATCTAGGCACTACCTCAATTGAAATTTCCCTTCTTAGGTGACTGTAGGTTGTGTTGTGTTGGGTTGACAATCAAAGTTTATAAGGACAGATGGTTCTACAAACAAAAATGAAATCTTAATAGAAGGAAAAGAATTCTGTAGATGAAAATAACTGTTAGAAAAGTTTCTTTTATTTGGGAAAGACATCTTCATGACATTCTCATAGAGTGAATTTAAAGGAAATTTTGAAGTCTAGACAACTTTTCTCTAGGTTTTGAAAGAAAATTTCCTTTATGAAAGAATATATGTGAAAGTTAGGCAGAGTTCTTGTATAGGTACAAAAAGCATAAACTATCAAAGGAAAAAGATAAAAAGAAAACTTTGATTTAATAAAAATCAAAAATTTGCCTTTGAACAACACTGTTAAGAAAGGGATAGAAAAGTTAAAAAAGTAAGAAAAATACTTATGCAATACCTATCTTTTATGGATTGATATCTAGAATATATAAAGAACTCTCAGAACTCAATACCATTAAACAAACAGTCTGAGTAAAAATGAATGACTCTGTGGGCAGAAGAAATGGTTCAGTGGCTAAGAGAACATGTTTTTGCAAAGGACCCAAGTTTGACTCCGAACACACATATCAGATCGCTCAGTACAACCTCTAATTCCAGATCCTGCAAGAGATTTGATGCCCTCTGTGGCCTCTGCATGTAAGTGCACAGACACACGCATGTACAGAATTAAAACTAAAAATAAACCTTTAAAATGCAAAACTTTTACATCACTACACAATAAAAACATAGAGCTGGTAAATAAACATGAAAACTGCTTGGCATCTCATGGTTTCCTGAGTGCCTACTAACAATTTAAAGATCTGCTAAGACAATGCAAGTAGAAGCTACTATGAAATATTATGAGACACCTGTTATAATAGATAAGCTATGAAGACTGACCACCCCACTTGTTGAGGAGAAGAGAGCAACTGTAGCTCTCACACAGTGACAACAGAAGTATAAAATGACTCCGACCCCACGCCTTAGCTAGAGCTTCTATTGCCATGACACGACGCTATGACCAAAATGCAATCTGGGGAGGAAAGGTTTTATTTGGCTTATATTTCCATATCACTGTTCATTGTTGAAGGAAGCCTGGACAGGGGCTCGAACAGGAGAGGAACATGCAGAGAGGAACTGATGCAGAGAGGAACTGATGCAGAGCCCATGGAGGTATACTGCATACTGGCTTTCTTTACACGGTTTTCTCAATATATATATATATATATATATATATATATATGTATGTATGTATGTATGTATGTATGTATGTATCAGAACTCTCAGCCCAAGAGCAGCACCACCTACAATAAATAGGCTGGGGACCTTCTCCCATCAATCACTAATTAAGAAAATGTCTTACAGCTAGATCTTATTGAGGCACTTTCTCAATTGAAATTCCCTCCGTCCAGATAACTCCAGCTTGTGTCAATCTGACATAAGACTAGCCATGACACACCACAATTAAGGAAGCTGTTTACGTATTGAACTACACAAGCCTGGGGAGATGGCTCTCTCTGTAAAACGCTTGTCACGCAAGCATGAGGACCTGAACACCATCACAAGTACCCATGTTTAAGAAAAACTCAAACAAAAAAGGTGTGGCAGCGCACACTCATAATCCCAGGGCTGTCAAGGTGGAGGCAAGTAGATCCCGGGGTTTGCTGGCCAGCCAGTCTAGCCAAATTAGGAGGCTCTAGGTATAACGAGAGCTTCTGTCTCAAAACTTAAGGAAGAGAATAACTGAGAAAGATAGCTGATGCCATCCTCTGCCTTGTACAGGCATATGCATGTCTGCATAGACACACACACATGCGCACACGAACATACATAAATTATGTAATAACTACAAAAAAATGAAATGTAAAATTACCATACAATTCAACTGCTCTACCTGTAAGAATTACCCCTGCCCCCACCCCCAAAAGCTGAAGCATAAGTCGGCTCTAGTGTTCACAGCAGATTTATTACTCATAGCCAAAGACCTGATAGGAGGGTGTTTGCTAACATATAAATTAATAAAACAAAGTGTAATGTATCTGTATGATGGAATAGTGCTTAGGTATAAAAGAGGAAAGTATTAATAACATGCAAAAAATGCAACTCAAAAATTTTTTTTATTTTAAACGAAGATGCCTTTAATCCCAGCACTTGGAAGGCAGAGGCAGGTGGATCTCCATGAATTTGAGGCCAGCCTGGTCTATAGAGGTCCAGGACAGCCAAGGCTACACAGAGAAACCCTGTCTCAAAAGAAGAAGAAGGAAGAAGAAGAGGGAGAGGAGGAAAAGGAGGAGGAGGAGGTAGCATATTCTAGTTATGGGACATTTTTCAAAAGCAAAGAGCTAGTTAAAGAAATACATCAGTCAGTAGTTTCATAGGCTTAGTAATGGAGCAAAGGAAGATTAACTATAGAGGTCATGAAGGAAGTCTTTCAGGAAATAAAAAATATGCATTTAGATTGCGCTGACAGTGGCTACACAACTGCTTGCCTCTGTCCACATTCACAGTAGTACACACTAAGAAGATGTGACTTTTGTTCCACATCACTTAACATCTCACTCAATCAAGTTCAATAAAAGAACATAGCCCAGGGTCCTCCTTTAGTCATAGAGTCATGTGTGCTTGTTTGTTTGTTTGTTTGTTTGACTAGATTTTACTAGGTAGCTCTGGCTGTCCTGGAACTCTCTGAGTAGACCAGGCTGGCTTCAATCACACAAAGATCTGCATGCCTCCACATCCCAGTGCTGGGATGAAAGGCGTGAACCATCTCATCTGACAATGTTTTTTGTTTTTGTGTGGTTTCTGATAGCCTGGACACAGAAGACAAAACCAAATTTCTCAGAAAACAATTCAAATTTTAAATTGCATGCCACTGTAAGAAGCTCATGGCCTCCACAAGCCATCATTGAACCTCCCTTGCAATGGTTCTGCCTGCTTGTGATGTCAGTCATCACTTTGGACTGTATCCATGCTACTTATTTTTCACTTACCAGCCATTTTGGTTGAGGTGGCATTTGCACATCAGCCTTGCGCTACAGAACAATGACTACACTTTTTACTGAACCATCACATAATGGTCCAAGAAGAAAAAGAGTAAGTAGAGAAAAATAGGATGTTTAAAAGGATTATATTCATATAACTTTCTTCTCACAATATTGCTTGAATTATTCCATTTTATTGATTATTGGCAATCTCCTACCATGCCTAGTCTATACATTAAATTTTATCATGTCTTGCATAGTAAAAGTCATGTTACACAGTACTCAGTACTATCTAGAATTTCAGTGCTTAGATTATGTGGATAAGGGTGACTATTATATGCAACAGTCAATTATATTTATCTTTAAAATCTGGTGATAGAATAGTGTGTTATGCAACTTGTTTTCAAATGAGTTGTCCTCTATAAAAAGTATTAAAAATCAATTATTCAACAGTAAACATTTTCTACATAAATTTAATGATAAATCACACACACACACACACACACACACACACACATCAAGAGCTTCTGAGAAAACAATATACAACAAGTTGAATATACGTTTTCCCATTACACACCTTGTAATCGATCATCCACAGGCAATCAATATATTTTCCTGTTCAAACAGTCCCAAGTTGTACACTCCATTCGGGCACTACACACTACAGTACTTGACCCAAGTGGATTCCATCTTCTAAAGGTCTGTTTTCTTGCATGAACAGAATGTAAAACTTTTTAGGAATATGCTCATGCAATTCCAACTTGGAAGATGGTTGCAACTTTGCTGCCTGAGCTCTCACCACCACACCGCACACCCTCTGATGAGCAGTGTAGATCCAAAAGTCATGAAGTCAAGAGCGATACACCTGAGCAACGGCTGCAGTGCACACTCGTGGTACCGACATCCCAGCCATGATTCCAGACCACTGTGTGCAATCCGAAACTCTGCAATTGCCTCTGACTGAGAAAGAAGATGACTCCACATTAGTGTTTCTGACGTATTCTGAACCAGGGTTTCTAGCCTGATGCATGACAGATACACTCCTCTCTCGGTTTATTTTCATCTCATTTTATGGAAGGTTTCCCATAGAGGACTCGTGACAGGAAAAGCAGGGAGCTGCTTCAGGCACTAACAGAATGGCCTGAACATTCAATTTTTTTCCCCTCAGAAAGCTCAGGGAGGGACTCATTTCAGGGGAAGAAACTCAGCGGCCGTCCAGAATAGCTGGCGCTTAGCATGGCATGGGGTGACACAGCCATACATCTTAATAAAGCACCCGGCATTCATCTATTGGTATCAACTCAAGGAAATACTCCAGTGGCTAAACAGGAGAGAGTATATGGTGAAGACTAACAAGATGGATGGGGCGGGGTGGGGGGGGCGGGGGAGGGGGGAGTATCACAAAGAAACTCAGTGATAATGTTTTACACAGACCCATGAAGAATACTGTGTCTTCGAAATTGAGAATGATTCACTATAAAAGACTTGTTGCTGGAAGGGTCATCCAGACGGGGTAGTGTCTGAAGCATGAGAGGCTGTTCATGGCCACTAGTTCTTCATGATGTACAATTACTAAGGACAGAAAGTATTTGCTCCCGGGATATTAGTAACAGGAAAACGAAAATCTATGACTCTATAAGCTAAGTAAAAGTTTTTTTTTTTTTTTTTTTTTTTTGAGAAAGCACCTGAACAGAGGTACCCGACATGAGTGAGTAATGCCAATCACCAAAGCTGTAGTGATGAAACAAATAGCCCAGTGCCAGATGTGAGCTATTTCCCTCTGAGGCATTGGTTAGGAGGGCTCAGAGACTCCCCAAACTACATGGACTATAGCAGTTGCCTGGGAGAACAGAACAGTAAGACCTGTCGCTGAAGACATCATAATCCTTGGCTGTAGAAGAGGGAGAATTCTGGATAGACTGAACCGGCATCTCCGTCCCTCTGGCTAGCATTCCTAGTGCCAGAGAGTGCAGTGAAGGCTGCTGGTAGAGGAGCGTCAACATCAGTCTTAGGAAGCTGGGACCTCGCAAGCTACGATACCAACTTGCCGCTCAAAATACCCCTGGTGTTGCAACAGCTGCATTCCAGTCATGAGCATAACCAACTACTCCCGGATTGGAGCTGAGGCCTGCTCCGTAGAAGGCAATCCCTGGTACCGAAAGCCTGGTGAAAAAGTTCCTATGGCTGTGGAGGTGAAAGGCCCTATGGCGCAATGTGTTATTTTGAAGTGGTACTAAGCTGTCTTCTAACTCTTTATGCTTATTCCTATAGGCAGTCAGTCACGGACCAGGGGGGAGCTTAGGGGGCTTTCCACCTCCCTGGTGAACTGTTGGAAACTGATGGATGCTGTGGGAGGCAGAGTCATTGGCTTTAGTTGTACACCGACTGGTGAGGCCACCTGGTTCCAACGGATAGTTACACAGCAAGCGCAGGTGGCCCCGGTGAAACTCAGTAGATCACAACACAAAACAAAAAGACATGAATGTGAGAAAGAGACATGTAAGAAGGGGGGGGGGTGATGAGAATGGGAGGGAGATAAAACAGGGTGTGGGCTAGAATAATCAAAATGAACGATGTATGTATGTATGTATGTGTATATATATATATATATGCATGTATGTATGTATAAACTTATCAACAAATAAATTTAATTAAAAACAAAATAACAGAGGTGAAATTATTTTTTAAAGGCCATTTTTTAAAAAGTGAAAATATGCAGGTCAAAGGTTGTGAGGAGAAAAGCAGACCGTTGAGCAGGCTCTCTGAGGTTAAATCAGTTTGTATGTATGAAATGGGATGAGGTCAAGTGTAGAAGGATGGACGAAGAATCAAGAATTTCTTTGGAGTCTCTTCTCCCATTTGCTGGCAGGATGATGACTGACAAGCCACTAAGCTCTCTGAAGTGAAACAAAACAATAAATGTAAAAGTACTCGGCATTAGACGCCAGTCAAATTTCACTGGTCGGCTTATGTAGCACAGGGACTTTAATGCTCGTCAGTGAGCCTCGCCTAAGGCACACTTCATTCTTAACTTTTTACTGTAGGTAATTTGTTGGCCTGAGACTCACCAGTCAAGATGTCAGCGTCTCCTGAGTGGGGCCACCCAAGTCAGGTCACTCTTCCAGTTGATTCACCTAAGTACTTAATAGAGACTGTCTGTAGTTCTGAGTACCTGCTGGTAAATTATTTTGCAAGCTTCCTTGTATCTGTTCATGTGTGCGCGCCCTGTCTACTCAATTAGGACTATTGATTTATTGAGCCAGAAAGCGTTTTAGGGAGCCGAGCAAACTGTTCATTGCGTAGGAATACAGAGGTCCAGGGAAGTCCAACGATTCGTTTCAAATCACACATCAATTAGTGAAAGAACCACAGTCTCTTGATTTACTTCCCCCGTATCTTTGTCGCAGGCTAGTCTAAGAAATAAGCACTGAAGGGCCAGAGTGACTTTTTACCCTCATCTTTCAATGCTAAAATTCAGTGCACATTTGTGTACAAAATGACGAGGAGCATGGAAATCTTTCAGTGTTTATAAGTGGTTTCATTGAGAAAAACCAGAAATATGTTCTAATGCTTAATCTGTTTTCATTGTGCTAGTTATGGTAACCGTAGCCATAAGTAGCATTATACGGTATAAAACACATACGCATCTGCTGTCATGTTTGGTCAGTTTCATTACCCTGTAAAGATGGAGTAGGCAGTAGTATCCCGACTCCCCTGTTGGAGAAACAGAGGCCAGAGAGGTTAAACAGTTTCCCCAATGACACGTTGCTGTATTTCCCGTGCTGCCATAGCAGCCAACATAATTTATAAGGTTTAATACCTTAATGCTGTCCTACCATAGGGCTCTACTGTGCCACATCCTCTTGTAAACTCTTACCAACTATAACAATATAGTCTGTAGTAATACTGGTCATAGTTCTTTCAGATAAAGAGAAATATAAGTCCTGCACCTAACTCCAGGTCTCCTGGCAATGATCTCTGTGACTGGGCACTCTGAACTGCTTCTCCAGGTGAGTGCAGGAGAAGCTTCATGAATCACTGCTACAGATTCTCATAAGTCGAGGTAGGTTACTTACAGGTTAGCATAAATAAGCCACTGATGATTTTAAGCCACAAGGGGGAGGCTGAGTCATTGTTAGTCCGTTTTAAAAGACTATTTTGGAAACACTGGAAGGCAGGGAGATAATAATTCAAGGACAAAGAATTATTTTTCAGTCACCAAATCCTTGACAAAAGTATCCCCCCCCCCAAAATTTTTTTTGCTAAAAAGGCATCTTCTTTAACAAAAAATCCTGGGGAAACTTGATATCCACATATAGACGGCTAAAATTTGATCTTTTTCTCTCATATTGTGTGTCTCTCCACCCCTCAAAAAAAATCTCAATTCAAAATTGATCACGGATGTAATGTAAGACCAGAAATTGTGAAAATAAAAGAAGAAATTGCTCGAGATCCAGGCAGAAGCAATGACTTTTGGAATAGGACTTCAGAAGGTCAGACAAAGTAAGACCTGACAATGGTATTAGCCCAAACCAAAAAATCTCTGCACAGCAAAATGATCCTCAAAGTTAAAAAAAAAAAAAAAAAAAAGCCAAAAGAGAGAGAGAGTCCAACAGGGCATGGACCTCTGGAAAATAAGAGAACTCAAAAAATTAAACAACAAACAAAAGGGGAAATAATGCAATGAACAAATGTGTGGCTGAGCTGTACAGACACTCTTATGAAGAAAGAAGCATAAATGGTCAATAAAAACACGCGAAGGTATTATTCAACACCCTGAGACCACAGGGAACGGCAAATGACCTGCCATGCTTCCTCACTCCTCCAAAGGCGGAATGGCCATCATCAAGAAAAATTAAAAATAAAATACAAAAGTTTTGGCAATCTGTCAGGAGTGGGAGTTTACCCAAAGCTTAGTGGACGTACATTTTCTAACCACAATGAAAGCGGTATGGAAAGCACTCAAAACATTAAATGTAAGATTACTCAGGATCTAGCCATATGGGTTCTGGGTATATCCCCCCCCCCCAAAATGGCATCGGATTTTGTTGGGTTTTTTGTTTGTGTTTTGTTTTTTGCAATACAATGTCAAAAAACAGTTGAGTTATAGAAGCACCTTACATGCCCAAAGAATGAATGAATGGATAAGAAAAAAATGCAGTACTTATATGCAATGGAAGTTTATACAGCCACAAAAGAACAAGACTATGCTGTTTTCTGGAAAATAGGTGGGAGTGAAATAAGCCAGTCCCACAAAGAAAAGCATCACGTGTTTCCTCTCTCTCACGTGAACCCTAGGGATGGAGAAAGACATAAAAGTAAGAAGGGTGTTACTAGGATGTGGGAGGTAAAGGAAGAAAGCGTGTGGAGGGAAGAGAAAGACTAACAGAGGACAAATAAGATCAAAGGATATCACAAGCACACATAGAGTTATTCGAATAAGCCCCTACTTGGTACAATTAATGTTACTAATAAATAATAATAAAGAAAGGATTCAAGTAGGACAATCCATTAGGAGAATTCAGAAGAGAGCCCCCGGGGACATCTAATAATTATTGACTTGACCTGGAGTGGCCATTAGGAGAGTATTCTGTGAGTCGAGAGTAAACAAAGCAGCTTACTGGATTCCCAGTGTCCCCAAAGGCCCACATGCTGAAAGCTTGCTCTCTGGTGGTGGTACTGCTGGGAGGCAGTAGACCCTTTAGGAGATGTGACACGTAAGGGGATAGTTAAGTCATTTGCAAAGAGCTCTGGAAGGCAATATGAGGTTGCTGGCCCCTTTCCAGGACCCCAGCTCTTCTCTCTTGTTTTGTGTTGTGCTATCTGCCTTGAGATAAGCAGCTTTGCTCCCCTATATACTCCCTACCTCACCCCACCCCCAAATATGGGCCCCAAACCTATGACACTATAAGCCTTCCAAATAGGTTTTTCTTCCTTTCATGTTGATGCTCTCAGGCATTTTGTCACCATACCAGAAATCTGATGACCTCATGAAGCACATTGCATCATTTGTTCAAGCAAAAAGGCTGTTTCACAGAAGAGAGCCATTTCAAGTGAGAATCAAGGAGTTAATAGGACAAAACAATGTGGCCTGTGGGTCCTTGTGATTCATAGGTGACTACAGCGAGAGAAGCTTCTTCCATTCAGTGACAGGAAAGAAGTCACTCAGCTTAGATTGAGAAGGGGGAGTGAGAAGAAAGTAGAAAAAGCAAATGTAGAAAATCCTTTCTATGTGAAGGGTGACAGAGAAATCGAGAGAGAGAGAAAGTCGAGCCGAAGCAGGTTTGCACAATACGGCCACTGAGTAAAATACAGTGTTCACCTCAGAGCTTTACCATGCAGCAGAAAAGGCAAATGAGAAGGAAGCAAAGAGTGTCCTCACACCTGACCAATCACAGCTGCTGCGGTGAATGCTTAAACAGAGGAACACTAGGAGGGCATCTGCAGTGGCTAAGGTGCCATGGTGGGAGCAGTAATCAAAAGGAAAAAGAAATGTGTGTTTATGTAATTAAAATACAAGCGGCCCGCATGTGGCACGGCTACAGCTGAGATACAAAGTGGCTGGAGATCAAAGAGAAGACAGGGATTGATGTACTGTCTGAACTGTCTTTAATCTTAAAAAACAAAAGCAAAACAACAGAGGTCTGGGACTTTTAAATCCAGGAATAGAGAAAACAGATATGTTAATATAGAAAAGTTATCTGATACAGACTAACTAAGAAAGTATGGCAGGCCAGAGATACAGTACAGTGTAAATGTAATATTTCATTTCGGGAACATTCCAGAGGCTAGTGGTTAGTGCTATGTTAATCTTTTAAATAATTGTGTTCTTTATATTTATGGAAATGAGAGAGAGAGAGAGAGAGAGAGAGAGAGAGAGAGAGAGAGAGAGAGAGAGAGAGAGAGTTTATTTATAGAGAAACAGGCACAGAGAAAATATGAAATGAACGAAAATCTGCAAAGAAGGATATTTTCATTTTTATTTATTTTATCTACCCAATGTGAAGAAATATTTTAAATGAAAGAAGAAAAGCTCCCCACTCTTAAGATGCTTCCACACACTAGATACCTCATGAATTAGACTTGATGGGATACATATGGAGGATATGACTCTGGAGGGTAGAGAAGTGGAATAGATCTGGGAGGAGTTTGGGGAAGACTGGGAGGTGCATAGGATCAAAATAAATTGAATAAAATTCCCTGAGATTTAATAAAATAGTATCTTTAAAAAAAAAAAAACAATAGATATCCAATTAAGTAACATGGTCGAAGGAACATAGTCTTCATCATTCACTTACTGGTAGAGCAAACCGTAAGCAAAACTGCCCTAGAAAAAAAAGCATGTAATTTTCTATATGATAAGCATGCAAAGAATAAAATTTTCCAACTAGCAGTAAAAGAGCATGACCAACCATGTTGGATAGAAATTTGTTGAGGTAATAATGTCAAAGTGTCTCCGGGGGCCTGGAGAGACGGCTCAGAGGTTAAGAGCAGTAGTAGCTGCTCTTCCAAAGGTCCTGAGTTCAATTTCCGGTAACCAGATGATGGTTCACAGCCATCTATGATGAGATCTGGTGCCATCTTATAGCATGCAGGCAGAACACTGCATACATAATAAATAAATAAATCATTGGGCTTGGGCTGGAGAGATGGCGCAGCGCGTTCCAGAGGTTCTGACTTCAATTCCCAGCAACAACACGGTGGCTCACAACCATCTATAACATGACCTGATGCCTTCTTTTGGCATGCAGGTATACATGCAGATAAAGCAATGATATACATTAAAATAAATAAATACATCTTTTTTTAAAAAAAGTGTTTCCTTCCAGGGGCTGAAAGATGGCTCCACAGTTAAAAGCATGTGCTGCTCTTGCAGAGGACATTGGTTTGGGTTTCATGACACAGCTACCTGTAGCTCCAGTTCCAGGGGATCTGACACCACTCTTGTTGTCCACAGGTGTCCCACTATATGTACATGGTCCACATATAGACACCCAGGCACACCCACCAACATAGAAAATGAAATCCCGACTCTCTATCCGGATCCTGACGGAAGCTTCCTGGGTAATGTAGATTCGCAGATGCAAGCCCAGACATTCTGAGCACAGGTAAGAAGCCATGGCACTTAACAGGCCCCCAGGGGATTCTGATGTGCAGAGAATTGTCGATAACACACCTTAAAGACGGGAAGTTCATTCACAACTCATGTGTCTGCCCCATGACTTTCATAAGACTGAAACATGAGTGAATACGATAATCACTGTGAGAACGAGTGATTAAATAAATAAATAAATTGAAGAGAAAAAGAAAAACAAAATAAAGAAAAGAAAAAAGAGAAGAAAGAAAGCAAAGAGGAAAGGGAAAGAACAGAAAGCCAGGAACTGGTACTGCCAGTCCACATACAATAAACTAAATACTTTGGCTAATCTATTGTGGCTATTTTGTATGAGGGGATTTCAGCTTAGTTTTACAGTAATAGTGATAACAAGTCATTTAAAGAGCAGGAAAAAAAAAGATGCTCTACTAATGAGATTGCTGGAGGCTAAAGGGAAAAAAAAAAAAAAGAAGCATTTCACTTGAGAAAGTGAAGTGTTGGATCTGCTCAATGATGTTTGGGGATTGTAAGCACATGCTCTGCCTATAGACATGCCCTTGTTATTAAAGATTTCCAGGAAAAAATAATGAGTTCATTTCATAGCACTTAATACCATTTCACGCTCATACTTTATTCCTTTTTAAAAATAACACTTTCCTTAAGGGATACAACAGATATTAAAGGACAAACTAGACTACACTCTCTACCCATAAAGAGAAGTCACAGTAAACATCCAAGAGCACACAGGAAATAAGCCTAAGAAGCAACTGCTTTTGTCCAGGGTTTTTTTTGTTTTTTGTTTTGTTTTGTTTTGTTTTGTTTTTTTTCCTGTCTCCTCATCCCAACTGCAGTTTTTCCCCTCCCTCCACTCCTCCCAGTCCCCCTCCCCTCTCCCCCAGATCCTCACTGTTCCTTCTCCTTCCCCTTCAGAAAAGAACAGGCCTCCCAGTGAGATCATCTGAACACGGAACATGCCATAACAAATGACAGGCACAAACCCTCAGATCAAGGCTGGAAAGGCAACCCAGGAGGAGGAGAAGGGTCCCAAGAGCAGGCAAAAGAGTCACACACACCCCCAACTCTCACTGTTAGGAGTCCCACGAGAATGCCAAGTTAACAGCCATAAGATATATGCAGAGGACCTAGCTCACACCCATACAAGCTCTGGGATTGTCGCTTCAGTCTCTGTGAGCCCCTGTGAGCCCTACTTAGGTGGTTCTGTGGGCTGTATTTTTGTAGTATCCTCGACTCCTCTGGCTCCTACAATCCCTTCTACTCCATCTTCTCCAGGGTTCTGCCTAATGTTTGGCTGTGGGTCTCTTTTTTAAAAGGCTAAGAATTATGTTAGAAAAGAAAGGAGATTTTCAAAAATACTATATATTACATTTGTTTATCTTTTAGATGGTAAGGAGCTGTTTCCATTATGTCTGTTTGATCTATGATCTCACCACCTAATAATTATGAAGTTCTTAAATTTACAGATCCCTTTCCTATGAAAATCCAATTCATTCCTAAGAGGGTGCTTCATGCCACAGAAAGGCCCTGCATGAATTACTTGCTCCATGTAGATTGGTATTGACCTCCACAGACAACTCTAGGCTCCTTCCTTCTCTCTCTTCTTTGACTACTCCCAAGGATGTCAGGGTTAAGGAGAACCCAGTTTGACCTTCAGGGACAGTAGTGTACTGGATAATGTATTAAGAATATAAGATTGCTTTTACGGGTAGGAGTCTTAAAAGATGTTAAAATCCAATGCCCTCCTCTTCCTCTGTTGGCGGGAGCTCAGACAGCAGAGGTAATAGCCAGGTCTACTTTCAACCAGGAAGAGGCTATGTCTTGTCTGATGCCCTCTTGTCTACAGCTAGCTAGGGCAATGGCAAGACATGGACCACTTTTCCTGGGACAGAGGCTTTCATACATTTTCCCTTGGCATGGCCTTTTCTCTCAACAAGAAGTGAAGTTCCAAAACTGAAAGTGGACTTAAAAGAAAATGATGATGAAGAAGAAAATTATGATAATGATGATGATGACAATGACAACAATGATGATGGTGATGATGATGATAATGATGATGACAATACTAATACTAATAATTTGGACACTCTCCAGTTCTGGTTCTAGGTGTTTTCCTGAAGTGAAAAGAGACCTTCTTTAGATTATCTTTTTTCTAGGTGTATTTATGTTTGAGAACAATCCCTGCTTAAAAATAAACACCAAATAAACAGACCAAAAACATTTCTTTCTCTTCCTTGCCTTCTCTTTCTCTCTTTCTTTCCCTTTCTCTCTCTCCCACTGTTTCTCCTTCGCCCTGCCTCTGGCTTCTTTTGCGTTTATTTTTTTCCAATGGAATTTCTTCAAGTATTTTCAAGTGATGCATACCAACACCAGACCACTCTTTACATTAATGGTATCCACAACTCATTTTTCTAATATCAAGAGAAAATATTTGTGGTGGTTTTTTTTTTTTTTTTTTTTTTTTTTTTTTTTTTTGCATTAACATTGTCTTTCCTTCAAATATGCTACTCCAATTAACCAAAGATACTCTTTTGTGGCCCTTCTCACTTCCAGGTAGCAACTTGTCTCTGAATCAATTTCTGAATCTTCAGGGTGTTCTACCCAGCACTTGCCTACCAATTTGATAATAAAAACCTACATCTGTCATCTTTTCTCATGAATTAATAGGTCTATAATTAAAATTCAACAGAAAGTCCCCAATTTAATTAGGGCAGGAGACAGCCATGTAAGCAGCATGGAGCATAGTTTTCCATAAAAAAAGACAATATTCATGTCAAACAAAGGCAGACCCTGCATCTCTATCTAACTCTGCAACAGCTGGTCCCTGAGCCACCTTTTATCGCTTGGAGCATCATTGTGAGGTAGCTAATAGTCACCACACAGTAAACATCGATGCAACACATTGAGTGTCTGAGATGCTATTTAAAATATAACCCTCAATGTAGGGCACTTTTGTTAACAGGACACACACACACACACACACACACACACACACACACACACACACACACAGAGAGGCCCAGGGACAAAAAATCTTGTTCATACCTGGGTTTTCCTCTTTAGATTTTTCTGTTCTGTAAATGGAGAACATTTTTAAGTTTTCTGGAACCTTATGAGCATAAGGCTATTGAAGCAGGGGTTTAACGGTACCACATGCCGAAGGGCTCTAAAGGGTCAGACCATGGCAAACACAGGCCCAAGTACGAAAAATACAGCCTTTTACCTTTCTCCCCATCACTGAACTCTTAGATTAGATTCCTGAAGCCACCAAGATCTAGTCTCTTATTTGGTCACTGACTCATTCCTTACATTGATTACCAAGGTTCAACTATCAAAACAGCAAGTTTCAGTGATCGTTAGCCATTCCTTTGACTAACCTAGTTAAAATACCTAATCAGAACATACCGACCTGACCTAGCTCATTCTAACACAGATCTCTCCCCCGTTCCTCTTAAAATGAACACCTGCAAATCTCTCTACTTCTCTTTCTGCACACATCAGATCCAGCCACCTTGTCTTTTTGCCTTGCTCAATAAAGGATCTCTTTGCATTAGGTTTGTGCTTGGAGGTTGGCCTTTGGTCTGTGCGCCTAGCCCAAAGTCCAGAGGGGAGCACCCTGCAGTGCGTGGGTCTCTCCACACACTAAGGCCAAATTGGACTGAAATGTGTATGTAACTCATGGTGAGATCCTGGGTCAATCAGCAACATTCTGAGTTTACAAGTGTTAGAAGCAGGACAAAAGAAGTCTGATCAGCAACAGGATGGCTTTGTCCCATCTCAAAAAGTACTGCTTATGAGATCTATATTAATAACGTCAGTGTACTTGTGGATCTATAGGAAACCATTTCTAAGAATCCATGCTTTATGCAATGCTTGACAGTTAACAGTTTTTTCTTTTACTTCATTTTTTATTATAATTACAACATTTACCATTTCTCTTCTCTCCAAATCTTTTCACATATCTCTCTTTCATTCAAATTCATGGCCTCTTTTTTATTAAATATTGTTATGTGCCTATATGTATATACATATATATTCCTAAGTATAACCTACTTAGAATGCATACAAGTACATGTATGTTTTCAGGGCTAAGCATTTGGTATTGCATAACCAATTGACATGCTCTTTCCTGGGGAAGGGTATTTTTCTTTTTAAGCAGGAATGACTCAGAAAAATAAAATGTCCATCAGCATAGTTGTGAAAGGAGATATGTTAACAAATCTAAGAATCCATTCCTTCCAAGACAAAAAAAAAAATGTATTCTCACCTTGAATGGCATAAAATTGTACTTTCTTCTCTTCCCATGTTGTATAAGAAAAGGACACATCTTCTTTCTAAAAATCTAAGTTATTTTAAGATTGTGAGTCAGAAAAGAGGACCATCACATCTTGTCAGCGATGACAAGGTCTGAATCAAGCTCTAGGGACTATTAAGAACAACTTGAAGGATGTGTCCCGGGCTGGAGATAACCGGACACAAAGGCGTATTGATTAATTGTGTAACCTTCTTTGAAACTTGTTCTCAGGCAGCCCCAACTCTTTCACAGCATTTAGGTGAGAAATCTGAAGAGATTTTCACCAATGCTCTCAATGGAAGCAACAACTGGAGTAAACCAGACTTGTCATTGAACAGTTTTCCCCAAATGGAGTCCTCACACCTCACAGAGCAGCTCTGAGGGGCCTTAGAGGGTACACATTCAGTTTTATTCTTGCCAATTGCCTCAGGGGAAAATGCCTGTGTGTGTGTGTGTGTGTGTGTGTGTGTGTGTGTGTGTGTGTGTGTGTTTAAGAGAGTATGGTTATTCAGTCCACTGAAAGACTACACAAATATAAAAAGGAAAGATCCAACAGAGAAATCTCCTAACGTAGCCAATACTGGGTAATGAATATTTGATAAACAATGCTGGTTCCCGACCTACAGGCATGGGAGAGTGTTCCCTTGGCACTCAGAAATAGATATTCATAGGAAATAAGCTGTGAGGCTACCCAAATGGCAGTAAGAACAATAGAAACTTCAAAGAACCCAGGAACCAAAGCTGGAATATAGTTTCAAAACAGTAGGCTCTGTTAAAGGCACATGATCATGCCCCAGGTCTCTTGTGGTGTCAGAGCTTCTTTATCAGGAACTGGACCACTCCCATCAATACTGAGCCCATACTCACCACTCCTGATAACGATTTACTAACTTCTTAATGCATATAATTGTTCTAATTGTGGGTTTTTTTTTTTTTTCTCTACTTATAGTTTCAGCTTACTCAGAACTCTGGAAGCAGCTGACCCTAGGAACAATTGCTGTGTCTGTCCGCCTGTCAGGAAACATGAATTGGTACAAAGATCTCCTATTAGGTTTCTCCCATAGCTGTCACAGATCACCTCGAGAGTGGCTACCACATTTTGGTACCCTTATTCTGTGTGTCCTCTTCTAGTCCATCAACTTACAAAACAGGGTTAAATGACTTAGAACAAGGATGTAGGAAGTCAGTCTGTAGGACTAATCTGGCCTGACAACTTTCTTTTTCTTATTCATTGGTTTTATTTATATTATCTAAGGACAGATTACTTTTATCCTCCAGAGTGTGTGTGGGGGGGGGGGGAGAGGGGGGGTGAGAGAGAGAGAGAGAGAGAGAGAGAGAGAGAGAGAGAGAGAGAGAGAGAGAGAGAAGTTGCCATCAAAGCCTGAAGCATTATTATCTGGCCTTTTTATAGGATACTTTCTTTCAGAGCAAGGACATTCACTGAAAGGAGACTGTGATGGGTTTTCTTGGTGAAGCTCGGGAGTTATGTGGATATTCCAAGACCAAAGCCTTCCAGAAGCAGCAGAGTTATCTTAAGCCCTTGCGTCCGTAAGCAGCCTGAGCCTAAAGGAGCATATAAACATTCAAGTATACAGATTATTTTTTGTGAACAGCATACAAATTAATCACTTTGAACTGATAATGACCCTGTGATATCTCTTTAGTATCTTTCTCCTACATAAATGAACACACTTCTAAGCATGCTAGGAACGTCCATAGAGAAATACCAAAGCAATGCTCAAGGTGAACCAGGCTCCTACTTAGCTCTGGATTGCAATTGATACTGCTGTGCTTCTTACGGAATGTGGTAGGGAATTCACTTTGCATATAACTTAAGGCTAAGACCAATACATAATACTGTGATTTCCACAGCTCCATTTTGGTCATTTTGAAGCTTACCCTGACCTTTTCTGATTTTAAATGGTGTAGGAACCAGGCCCGACTGGGCTGCCTGCCTGTCTTGCTGTTTCATGTCCTGGTTCTAGCAGCTTCCATGTCTGTGTTTATCTTGGTTAGCTAGTCATGTTTACTGCTCTGAGAACGCACCCCTCCCTTCCTCAAGACTTTTCCTCTGGTGTGCAATCACCTCTTGAGGGATTTCACCTGGGAGGAGGATTCCTGTTTTGCTGCCTATGGCTGCTGCTCTCTTAGCACGAAGGACCCGCTGTGTTAGTGTGTGTGTGTGTGTGTGTGTGTGTGTGTGTGTGTGTGTGTGTGTAAATACGCAGTCCCTCGCCCTCAACTCAGTACCACAGTGGCGCGGGCGCCACAAAATGGCTTCATGATCACTAGTAAGACTTGATGGAAATTGTAGTTTCCATACAGGTTCACAAAGTAACTTTTCCCTCTTGATTTGTCACGCCCTCCTTACTTGACTGCAGATGCTTGCAAGCAGAGACTGTATTCTATCTTATCCATGCCTGTCACTAATCCCTAACAGTATGGACACATCTGGCGCCATCAGTATGTACTTGTAGAATTAATGCAATAAAATTGTTCTTATACTGCGCTTTGCGTAGAAAGACTGCTAGCTGTAAAGCAAATGAAACTTTAGAACATACCACCATGTTTATTTCACTTCTACAGAGATGGGAAAGCGTTTAAATCCTGGCTATGAAAAACTGAAGTACAGAGTTTACAGGACGGAGACTTACTAGATAGAACTTTACTCCCCCTCTTTGTCACTACAGAGCATGTGGGGTGTGTGTGTGTGTGTGTGTGTGTGTGTGTGTGTGTGTGTGTGTTTGGACCTACACAAGCAGATACGGCTGACTGTATTTTATAAGACCTGGCTCCAAGATTCCATTTTCCATGCTAAGCCAGTTTCATCTTGTGCTCGCACGATATTGCATCTAAATATTTATCACATAGGCTGAACCGCAATTATCGGCCTACTAGAGAGTTTCTCCTGCTGGCTTAGAAGTTCACATCAGGCCTCGGTGTGATAAAATTCACTGAGATGGAGTAAACGAAGACAGGTTCTAATAAGGATATAAAACGTAGCTGGGCAGTGGTGGCGCACGCCTTTAATCCCAGCACTCAGGAGGCAGAGGCAGGTGGATCACTGTGAGTTCGAGGCCAGCCTGGTCTACAAAGTGAGTCCAGGACAGCCAAGGCTACACAGAGAAACCCTGTCTTGAAAAACTAAAATAAATAAATAAATAAATAAATAAAACGTAAGATGCGGTCTCCTGCTACCTATGATGAGTAACCCGGACACCTCTCTATGCAGACTGCCCCCAGCGGCTCATCTTTCTGATATTTTGGACACTCCATGTAGTCTTTATTGTATTTTAACATTTACACATCTCTAGGCATGTCTTTGTCATCGTGGGGCTCAAATCCCACACCTGAACTTTGAACTTTGTCTATCTCTTCTCACCCTGCCCAACAGCACTCTAAACCTTCCTTTGTCTGGCAAATAAGTAATGCCAGGTTTCATGACAACGTGAGACAGCTCTCCACATCGCGCCTCCGCTGAAAGAAAGCAATGAGCCAATAGCCTTTAGTGATGAAAGCCAGGAAAATGTAGTTAGCTGTATTCCTGGAGCCCTCCTTCCTGCTCCAGTGATTTCTGCCTGAGAACTGCTGCCCGTGAAAAGTTAAACAAGGCTGCCCTCTTGTGGTTAAAAGAAAATTGCCAGTCTGAAAATGAAAAGCATTCCAATTGCTATATAAAAAGAACACCGAGCGTCCTACTGAATTTTTGAGCAGCGCTTACATCTTTTCAAAAGGGGATACTATAAAGTATTCTACTGTGGACTTTTAAAATATAATGAGTAAGGAAATTCGTAACTGAGCGCCACACCACCTGAGAGACTGAACGGGAAGACTGGCTTAGAGGCCAACTTGGGCTACACAGAAACACCAAGTCTCAGAGGAAAGAAAAGTAAATTAAAATTCTCTCTAGACCGGCTTACAAAAAAAATCACTGGCCGGGCGTGGTGGCGCACGCCTATAATCCCAGCACTCGGGAGGCAGAGGCAGATGGATCGCTGTGAGTTCGAGGCCAGCCTGGCCTACAAAGCGGGTCCAGGATAGCCAAGGCTACATAGAGAAACCCTGTCTCGAAAAACCAAAAAAAAAAAAAAAAAAAAATCACTGTCATTTTATTATGGGCTACAGAATTTAAAGGCCCATGGATGATTTTTCTAATATACATAGGATTTATATGATAAGTAGTTTATTACAACATTCTTACAGAAGAAAAAAAAATCCTGAGACACAGCCCTTCCATATTTTTAACATGCAAGTTCATTGTATACCCGATTGTGTGTTAAAATCTCTGCTACCTTGGTGATGGCGGAGATGTTCACAGAGTTGACAATACCTGGGCATATGTAATCTATGTGTGGCACTCCTAGTGACTTGTGGGATGGCTAAAAGTCCCGTTGGTGTTTCAGTCTGCAATCTGTTCATGGATACACTTGGAAAGAAGAAGGACTCCTGTTTATGGTCCAACACATTTCTCATGAACACTTTCTGGTAAGATGAAGGAAGCACCATCTTCAAAACCTGTAGTGAAGTGTGAACAACTTCAGATAAAGAGAACTGGGAGGACAGGGGGCAGCAGAGAGCACCCGAAACTGCTAGCTGGACCACCGGGGCTCTTGGTGAGTCAGAAGACGATCTGGCTTGGATGGGGGCGATTCGGTACATTCTTGACTCCAAGCCAAGGGGTGAAACCGGACAGTTAGGCTTTGGTATCAGAAGAAGCATCGGCTTGAATTTATTTTGTTTATACATCCTTTCTCCCGCATGCCCAGGAGTCATCCATGCAAAGGACAAGTATCGCTAATAGATCTATAGATGGTATTTAAAACAAACATATATTAGGGCTGGAAAGATGGCCCAGCACTTGAGAGCACTTGCTGCTCTTTCAGGGCACTGGCATTTGGCCAGTACCCATATGGCAGCTCAAAACAGTCTATAACTCCCACTGCAGAGGTGCCAATGCTTTCTTTTAGCCCATACGGGGACCAGGCTCAGATGTGGTACACACGTTCGTGTGCAAGCAGAACACTCATACACAAGGATAAAAAATGAACAGATGTTTAAAAAAAAAAACAAACGTGGGACAAGATTTCGGCATACTTTAAAGTCAGTCTCTCGTAGCTGTATTAAAAGCTTTGTATTTGTCGCTAAAACAATAGTGTGGTTGGACAGCCCAGGGGCCTCATACACTATGGACTGCAGTACTGCAGCCACTGGGAGACGCAATGATGGACAAAACAGACAGTTTCTACCCAGAGGGGGCCAGACGATCAAGAAACCAGCATACACAAGCAAATCAAACAGAACGCCATTTCCTATTGCACTAAAGGCTACGAGGAGAATTAAAAAAGCAAAGACATGAGCAGGCAGAAGGTTTAAGTTAGCTTTAAATTCCACTTTGGGGGAAGCCCAGAATAGTGATTTTCTATCTCCAGAGGGAAGAGAAGAAACACGTTCAGGGAGTATGAAGAGACAGATGATGACAAGTGGTAACAGAAGAGAGCGGGAAGGTGAGAAAGGGGGGCCACACGGAGCCTTGGTTTGAAAGGGCATTGGGTGGCTGCATAGTGGTGCACATCTGCAAATTCCAAGATTCAGCTAGTTGAGGCAGAAGCATTGTAAGTTGGGGAGTGTGTGTGTCAAATCTCTACTTCATTGGGTAGATCTGTTTGTGAATTTGAAAGAAATAGCTAAGAGGGCCATACCACAAGGCAATGTATGTTTTTTAGCACTGAATGAGAAGTGTTAAGCGTTAGAAAAAGGCAGGAAGTAAACACATTTTTGAAGGCCATTGCAGACCATAGCTGACGTCATGAAGATAGTAACCACTGTGATGGGAGGAAGGATGGAACAAAGGGAGCCTATTTCAGAAGTTTAACTTTACTAACTATCGAGTAACTGTTACATGCCAGGCATTTACATCAAACATTGGGATGTTACCTTGGCTAATACTGAGTCACATTCCCTTGGGAGGATGTGGGGTAAACTCCATCACTGAAGTTCTGGAAAGATGGCGTGCCTTGTCAAAGATGAGTCTCAGGTGGGAATGCTAGCATTTGAACCAAGTTTGATGTTGAGATAATGTTACCCTTCCTGTTGGCTGCCTCTTTCAAGATCTTCCCTGAAGGACAAACCTCCAAGCAGCATCCCCCTGAGCCTGTGCTAGCCCTAGCCCAAACCTCCAAGCAACATCCCACTGACCCTGTGCTAGCCCCAGCCCAAACCTCCAAGCAGCATCCCACTGAGCCTGTGCTAGCCCCAGTACAAACCTCCAAGCAGCATCCCACTGAGCCTGTGCTAGCCCCAGTCCAAAACACCCAAGGCCATCTCCCATGTTTTTTCAGATACTACATGGGATCAGTATCAAGCCACATGCTAGCCCAGAAGCAGGAGATGACAGAGTTAACCAGCTAATGGTTGCTGGACTTTACTGCATGCCCAGAACCTTCCTAGATGCTACACTACATTAGTACACACACACACACACACACACACACACACACACACACACACACACACATACACAGAGTTAAATGACAAATCCCAAAAGAGTTAAGCAGAGACTGGTAATACTGCAAAATCTACAGAGAGCTTTGCCGGCTTAGGTTATGAAAATATTGATTCCTTTACTTCCACATAAAATAAATCTTCAGCCTAGAGCTTCATAGGAAGCCACTGGGGTGACAAATTTAACCAAGAAGTACCCTTGAACCCCAGATCTCAGTGGGATTTCTTAATCATGAGAATGAAGAGAGAAGCCTGTGGATCTTTTTGTGGTGTAAAGTTTAACGGTTATGGGAGGGCAAAAGTGTAAGATCAGTCAACACACTTGGTATTACTGAATGAGGAACAATAGGCCCAACACTGCAGATGGTTCCCAAGATCAAGGGTAGAATCCTTGGAGTGGGTGGGGAGTATGAGACGATGTAAAGTGACCCAAGCTTTGAGATGAGAACAGGTTGAATTCTCCTCCCAATGCTGAGTGACTTTAGGATAATCAGCAAACGATCATCAGGAGTCTTGCTGGAAAAGCCGAAGTCCTTTGGACGGTGCCTGAAGAAGCCATATGCTTTTACTCCTAACTTTCCTCTTCACATCCTGGGTCTCTGAGTGCAGCCCCAATCCCGTAGGAACAAAGAGGTCCAGGAGGAAGATGCGGAAGAGGACAAGCCTCCTCCTGGACTTGACATCTCTTCCACAAGTAGAGTAAAGAAGCCATTCTTTGAACTTCATTTTCATAATCAGGATTTTAAAAATTACAGCACTGTTAAAAATAACCGGGGTCCCGCCGACTGAGGTGGCCTAAAGAAAGACACCCAAGCGCCTGCCGCAGGCGCCGCTGCAGTGCCACTTCAGTGGGTGAATGTGTGACAGAGAGATGGGAAGGATGGAGTACACTGTGGAGAGATGGAAGAGAGAGCAAAGCCTGATGGGTTCGTACACTGTGGAGAAAGTTGGACCTGGAAACTCCATGGTGAAGAACAGGCAGGTATGAGGAGGCCATGGTGAGGTCCTGGTCCGGGCTGCCACCAAGGGACATATCTGGATCTATGTTGATGTGACCAAATTGATATGGCCAAGTAGTTGGCCACCAGAGATTGTGTGGATATTTGAGGACTATGCATCCACATGAGGGAAAGGGGAGACAGGCAGATCTGGATGGCCTGAGCTGACACCTGAGCGCATGGGGACATCTGGGCCCATGCTGCTGAAGTTGGTGTGTGTGTTGGGGGTGGTTCTCGACCTGTGATCTTACGGCAGCCAGGGTCTGCTGATGTCTCCGGCCCATGTTACCAGCAAAGGCCATGCAGATCTCCCTGGTCTGAACTCCCAAGTCACTGTGCTGAGCTGGTCCTGCCCCTCACCTGGGCAGCACAGTAGAGCTGGCTCTGGTGGCATAAATTTGAGCAGAAGAGCTGACCCCGCCCCTTGTTTGCTGCAGCACTGGGTGAGCTAGCCAGGAGAGTGCTGGAGAGCTTGCCCTGGTGCTGTGGCCAGGGGAAAGTTGGTGGGCTGACTAGCTCAACTAAATCCCAAGCCCAGATCCAGGGCCATGCCAACATCTATCTCATCTATGATCTGCTGGAGATTGTGAAATGGCCAATCCTGCAGCTCCAAAACTTCAGGACCTCCATGACACTGGGCAACAACAGGATATCTGAGAGGAGTCCCAGAGAAGATCCAGTGTTGGTCATGTAGCCGAAGCCAGAGGGCTCAAACCAGACCAATGACTCATTGAAATGAACATTTGCAAGTAAAGCTGTGTGGACAAAAGGGTATACTATGTGACACACTACAGCTGCCACAAGATTCTTTTCTTTTTACTCTATCTTATTTTATTTGATTTTGGGAGGCAGATTGCAAGGACAAAGTATGGGAGTTAAGTAAGATTGAGATGCATCGTGTAAAGTAAATATATATATATATATATATATATATATATATATATATATATATATATATATATATTCAAAAGTAGCGGGCAAGATTTATTATGCAATAATGTCACTATTGAGGAGAAATGTTATGCCATTGGATTCATAAGGACCTGGTTGGGTTCATGAAAACTCAAACTTGGTTTCATCCCTGACCAGACTTATGACATCAAAAAAACTGCTGTGATGAAAAGTATGGGCCATGGGGAAAAGCAGACAGAGAGCGAGGTGACATAAAGCAGAATAATCCAGAATTGAATAAATGAAAGTCAAAGACAGCGTCAAGATTCTCTCTTTGGGAAAGTATGGTGTCAACTGAGGACATTTAAATATTGTGATGCCCTTTACACTCAAGTCTAGTTAAGTGTGAAAGTCTGCGGATGGACCCATGGATCCGTATTCTTTGCGGCCACTCGATGCACTGAGGTTAAGAAGAAACTGGTGCAGTCAGTACAAGGTAGTCCCGCTGGCTGGAGATGGAAGAGGACTGGGCTAAGTTCAGTTCTAGTTCAGTTCTGAGTTCAATTTTCAAGCCATAGGGGGCGGGGGGAGGGTTGGGCGGGTTTAAGGGACTAGCTGTGAGGACAAGAAGAGCTGTTTCTTGTCCTGAAGGAATAAATCATGCAGTCAATACCTATCTCTTCAAATCTGGTGAGTAACAGGACACCCAGCCCAACAAGCATGGTTCTCTTCCCTGGAGGGACTTATATTTTGAAGGCAGTGAAGACCTTTCTGAACAATTCGCTTAGCACAGACTGTTTGCAGGCTCTAAGGAAGAGACATACTCGGGGCAGGGAAGAAAGGCTCCTTTCTTGTGGGAGTGTTCAGAGAAGGCTCCTTCGTTAAAGACTAGAAAGAGACAATATGGTGGAGGGACATAGAGACTAAGGAAGCAAAGGCTGTGAGGAGATATAGGAGGCTAGATTTAACACTCTTGAGAGGGAAACGGAGCCAGGCGAAGAGAAGAGAAAGGTAGGGAGGAGTGCTCGGAGGGATGAAGGAAGATCTCGTGCGTCAGGCGCTACAGAAGTCAGTTTCTGGAGATGCGTTGTTGGGAAGGGGTGGGTTTGCAACTGAACCCATCCAAGTGGGAGAGAGTAAAGAAAAACGCTACAGGCTGGGTGTTTAGTGCACGCCTTTCATCCCAGCACATGGGAGGCAGAGGCAGGCGGATCGCTGTGAGTTCGAGGCCAGCCTGGTCTCCAGAGCAAGTTCCAGGACAGCCAAGGCTACACAGAGAACCGCTGTCTGGAAAAGCAAAAGTAAAGCAAACAAACGCTACAGAAGAAACTATAGATGGGCTAGAGGCTCACATTTAAATGCTAAAGCAAGAAAAGCGAAAGAGGAAGAGTGGACATGTTATTCTTAAACCATCCACGCTGTGTCACCCTGGTCATTCATTTTCACTTGGATGCCACTCTAAAATGTTGGTGACAGAGCCGCATCTGGCTCCTGGTGTTCCAAAACTTTCAGCGGTGAGAAGAAACAGAATCAGTGGTGGAATTCACTCTGAGGTAGTAGCTTTCATTTTTACACGCGCATGCGTTTCCCATCCCTGGTCCCTCCAATCTGCAAGCAGCTTCCCCACTAACCAAGCGACTTTTCCCAAGGTGTGTGCCACAGGAGTGCCCTGCCTGCCTTCCAGGACCAAGAAAGGTGCTGTAGCACGGTGGTGGTTAAAGTCACAGAATCTGGAGTCTGGTGGGTTTTTTTTTTTTTTTTTCACTAGCGTGAAAAATTATCTACGTTAATTATTTTAATCTGTGAAATCTGGCTTCATGCTTACTATGGACTTAATCATGTAATGAAAGTAGAACGCATCTAATTTATGGTACTAGCATGGAACCCATTACCAGTCTTGAGCAAGCACAGAAAAGGGGGGGGGGAGGAGCAGAACTCTGTGACAGTAAGGTAAACTGCCCCATTCGTCAAGGTCTCATTTTGAATCAAACAGAATCTCTTAACAAGTAAAATACTCAGTCATCACCAGCTTCAAATATTGGCCGTAATGTGGGCTCCAGAATCAACTTGCTCATTTTTACTGAGCATCATGACCTGTACACACATAAGTGATTAGCAAGTCTGGAGAGAGGGCGTGGTGCATGTACAAGCAGTTGCCACTGCAAATAGGAGGACTTGAGTTTGCATCTCCAACACCCACGTAAAGCTGAGCGCAGTAGCATGCCTCTGCAATGCCAGTGATCCTATAGTGAGGTGGGCAAAGACAGGAAGTTTCCTGGAAGCTCCTGGGCTATCTGGCCTGGCTTATGGAGCTTCACACAATGACAACACAACAACAAAACAACAAAACTCTAAGGTTGTAGTCCGACCACTATATACATAAACACACACACAGAGGCACAGTGCACGCCAATACACATACATACATCCTATGTATGCATACATTATACAAACACATAATAAAAATGCTTAGGAAGAGCTCAGTATGGAAGCTGTGTAAGCTTCTGCAATCTATTCCCTTCCTTAAACTTTATTTTATGTCTGTGAACATTTTGCCTGTATGTCTGTCTGTGTACCGTGTATATACCTGATGCCATGTAGGCCAGGAGAGAGTGTCATATCCATTGGAATTAGAACTCCATATGGCTGTGAGCTGCCAGGTGGGTGCTGAGACTCAAACCCTGGCCCTCCAGAAGAGCCTTAACCCACAGAGCCACTTCTCCAGCCCAGTGGTATCTAGGTATTTAATCCTTGTTTTTGTTTAGAATTATGCTCTTCTGACCTCAACTTGGCTGTGACTTCTGATATCCTTCTCCTAGACCAGAGTAACACTCACTGGGTTGATGCTCACTTCTGGAAAAGCTAGCAAAATTTACTAGCACAGGGTAGCCCATCGTCTCAGGAGGCAGCCTACAGATCAGGGAAGCATGGTTTATCTGCCGTTAGCTGCGTAAAAGGAAAAAGAAATCTTGGTTCAAATAGAGAAGCTACAAGGAGCGGGGGAGGGGGGGAGGGGGGGTTCTTAATGCGGATTTACATTCCAAACATATTTCCTGCCAGAGTCCCAGGAAAGCCCCTCTCTGCTTTCACTACTAGGCTAGAAAGCAGCGCTCCTAGGAGATGGAGTTAGAAGCCAAGAGCTTGTGTGGCGGCGCCCTGTGGTCCCTCTTGGAAACAGAGAAACAAAGGGCTCGAGCTCCTGGGAGGCCGTTTTGCTCTCCCAGAATGCCCATGCTCCTCCCAGTTCTCCACCACTTAAAGAGCAGGGCCCAAGAATCGGTTCAGGGATCTTTGGAATGGGAGTAGGAGGAGGCGAACTCTCACCGTTCTGGAGGTGTGTGACTGTGACAGTTTCCTGAGAGGCCTTCGTCCTTGCATTATTAACCCTAGCAATGACCCTCAGTCTGTGTTAGCAATCAACCCCACGCTGCCAAGTCTCCAAAGGGAAGAGAAGCGATCTTCAGCCCTTCAGTGGAGATACTGGAGCTGGACTCTGGATTCCCAGGCCTGTGGTACGCGACCACACCGCTCCACCCGGGCTCGCAGCCCACCTAGAGTCACGCGGAGCGGGAGGCGCCAGGCGCGCGCTGCAGGTGCGCCAAGTCCCCCGCGGATTCCCGCCCCTCGCGAAGCTTGGCGCCTCTTGGCGGCAGCGAAGCGCAGGAGCAGAGAGGAGGGGCCTCGGACACCGAGCGGGTGGAGTCGCCAGTCGGAGGGCGGTGGAGGCGGATTTCCTGGGAGGGTTCTCTGGAGCTACCATGGCGTTTGGGAAGAGTCACCGCGATCCTTACGCTACCTCTGTGGGTCACCTCGTAGGTAAGGAGCCGCAGGGAACAACATACCCGGCTGGCTTGGGGGGACCGTGGGAGCTCTGCTCGCTCGACTCCATTCTCGACTGTGGGGGGCCGAGTTGGACCAAGTTGGAGAAAATGCTACCCTCCCCCCGCAGCTTTCCCACGCCGCCACTTGTGTGCCACCTGAGGCAGCTGTCCAACTTTCTTTTCTTTTCTTTTTTCTTTTTTCTTTTTTCTTTCTTTTTTTTTTTTTTTTTTTTTTTGGCTTACTCATGTTAGAACCTCTCTGAAAAAAAAAAAATGCAAAATCTCCCATTGGATGTCTGCTGAGCGAGTGGAGCCAAGCAGGTGACCCGCAACACGGCGGCGGAGTGTTGGGACCGCTGGGTGGAGAAAGTAGAAACTTCTTGACCTGGGGAAGGTTCTTCATACGTCCATTCCCAGCACTTTATTGCTATACCCATTTTACCGACCTTAAAGAGAAGGCTCAGAGAAGCTAATTGCTGTGATCTCACCTGGAGAGGCAGGTTTCTCCAAACCAATTTTCTCCAGAGCACACAGCTCAAGCAATCTAAGTGGCCTTTTGCTTAAACATGGAGATTAAAAAAAAAAAAAAAAAAAAAAAAAATGCATGTTGTCGATGCTGAGGACACAGAATGTCCATCTACAGTCACCATGGCCCTTATACCTGGACATAGCCCTCCAACCCAGCAAGCTTCGTCCTCCCTTCTCCCTTGTTCTAGTGCTCTGAAATTACAGAGGTGGACGCAGAAGCCACTGGCTACCCTTGGCTTTTTGCCACCAGCCTTCCTTCTCTCTCCTGACCCCTCACTGGAGGACAGGGTGTGGCACCAGGATGCATTAATGACAGACAAACTGTGGGGAACTGAGTGGGGTGATGAAATCCCTGGTAGTTTTAAGAAGGACTCAGATTCAGCAAGTTTAGATAGAAGGCAAGTTAACTGCTGTAGGGACAGGAATCACCCTTGGACTTAAACCCGAGTTTCCAAGTCTTCAAAACACGGGAAGAGTGCTGCCCTCAAGGAAAAACACTTTCTGAACTGTCCATCTCCTTACTGAGGATTAGAATGAGCCCTGAGCAGAGTTGAGTTCCACACTGAATCTTTATCGGCAGAAGAAACTTCAGCAGTAGGTCACATTGCCCTTTAGCTCTTTTAAGTACTTAGAGCTGCCAGCTGGATGCCTTTGGGGAGTGTGGTCTCAGTCCTCAGAAGGGGAGTGCACACTTTCTGTAGTAGCCACTGTAAGATGCCTTTACAATACTGAAGGAAAAAAAAAAGAAAAAAGAGAGAGAGAAACAAAGTGAACCATGGCCTTTGAGATGTGAATAGGAGCTCTCTAGGAATGAGCAGGTTGGGAGGAAGGAGGAGAAGGAAGTTTCTAGATGAAGAGCAGCACGTGCCTAACAACACAAGCAAGATGGCACAGCTTTGTCCACTTCGAACCAGATTAAAGTGTCACACTATGGTGTGCACGGTGCTTGGTGATCTTTGCCATAGAAGCCAGTAAATGCATTGACATTAGAACAGTGGTTCTCAACCTGTGAGTCATAACCCTTGTGGGGATCCAGTGACCCTTCATAGGAGTCACCTAAGAACATCTGAAAACACAGATATTTACATTAGGGTTGATGACAGTGGCAAAATTGCAGTTATGAAGTAGCAACAAAAACAATTTTTAGAGGGAGGAATGGGAGGATACAAGGGATGGGATAACAATTGAGATCTAATATGAATAAATTAATAAAATATGTTAAAAAAAAAAGAAAAGAAAAATCAAAATAAAACCAAAAATCAAACAAACAAAAACAATTTTTATGGTTGGGAGTCACCAGAACGTGAAGAACTATATTGAAGGGTCGCAGCATTAGGAAGGTTGAGAACCACTGTGTTAGAGGGTCTCTGACCCTCGTTCTGTGTTTTGTGACTTTCTGAGACAGGGTCTCTCTGTGAAGCCTTGGCTGTCCTGGACTCACTTTGTAGACCAGGCTGGCCTCAAGCTCACAGAGATCCTCCTGTCTCTGCCTCCCTGAGTGCTGGGACTAAAGGCATGGGCCACCCCCCCCCACCCCCCGCCTTCCTTCTGAGTTCTTACAGAGGTCATCTAGCGAAGGGAATAACAGGATCATAAGTGTTTAAATCTGCCTAGTGTCAGTTTTGATGCCAGAAGCTATCTTGCTCTGCTATGTGCTAGCTCCTCCTTTTTTCCTCACCTCCCCCAATACATAATTTAAAAACATAAATAGTGGAGTCAAACAACCTTGATTTGAATGCAAATTCAACATCCTACTTGCTGGGTAACCTTGGGTAATTTCCTTACTCTCTCTGAATTTCTTTTACGCCATCCGTAACTGCAGGTTAAAAGAGAAAAGGCTTAGAGGTGTGTAGTTCACTTTGCCCATGACTGTCCAGTAAAGCCACAGATCCAAAGTTCTGGCTTCTTCTGAAGGAGACTGAAGGATGGAGATTTAGCTGGTCTGTTTTGGCCCTTGTAGCCAGCTGTTGTCGGCTTTCTTTAATGGCTCACTCATTGCTTTCCCAACAGCAGCATTCTGGCCTTGGCTTCCGATCGATCCCTGAATTACTGGGAATTGTTTGGAGGAGAAAGAAAAAAAAAATCACTTTACCCTTTGATAGCATAAACTTGATTGTACTTCTGAGTGCACCCCAGGTAGATTATTTCAAGGAGACGAGACATTTTTTTTTTTTTTTAAATCTCTGCAGAAAAGGCTACATTTGCTGGAGTCCAGACTGAAGACTGGGGCCAGTTCATGCATATCTGTGACATAATTAACACCACCCAGGATGGGTAAGTTCAAGGTGCTGTCTGTGAATTTGTGCCTGATAAGATCCACCGAGCTGCAGCATGGCTTCCCTCACTGACTTCTGGGTGTTCGGTTAAAGGAGTGTTTCACTGCCCTTTAGGCACCTCCTGCCTCATGAGGATGGCAGGCGGAGCTCTGGAACAACTCTGCGTGCTGGAGAACCCCGAGATGTCATTACAGCTTGTCCCTCCTTTGCCCTTTCTTTGCTAGCTTAAATTTTGTCCTTGTCTCACTCAAATTCCTTGTATTAAAAAGCTTTATTTTTTTTTTCAAGACAGGGTTTCTCTGTGTAGCCTTGGCTGTCCTGGACTCACTTTGTAGACCAGATTGGCCTTGAACTCACAGTAGTCCGCCTGCGTGCTGGGATTCTTTTTTTTTTTTTTTTTTTAAGAGAAAGATAAATTGTTTCTTTCTTTAGAGCTTTTCTTTAGAGCTTTCTCAAGCACTGAGCGCCAGTGTTTTGTAGCAAAAGCATTAGCCAGAAGCTGGTAGCTACAAGCTTCTAGTGGTGTCCAGGCCAGTGGTGAGCAAGCCTCTTGATTATAATCAGGGAACAATGAACACTCTTTTCTGTCCTTGTCTGGGGGACAGTGTTTTATCTTTCATCAGCCAGCTCATGTTCATACTGTGCTCTTAAAAGATGTGCTGTGTGTCAGTACATTATCTAAACTTGTCATTAAAAAAAAAGAAAAGAAAAGAAAAAGTAAGTCATTAACAAGGACTAGTACTTTGAATTTAGTCAACTATAGGTTATGATAAAAGGTGAAATTTGCTCATTTTCCTGAAAATTCTTTACGGGTAATTGGTAGAATGAGATTTAGTCTAGTGTGTGCTTTATGAAGAAAGCATGGCAACATAATGATTCACTATATATGAGTGGCAAGAGCCTATAGTTGACACTTCTAAGACTTTACAGATTTTTTTTTTTAAATGTGACTCTGGGCAGGCAGATCTCTGTGAGTTCAAGGCCAGCCTGGTCTACAAAGCAAGTTCAGGACAGCCACAGCTATACAGAGAAACCTTGTCTTGAAAAACAAAAACAAAAAATCCTGTGACTCTGTACGTGGTGTGTGCGAGTGCCTGTGTGTTCAAATGTGTGTGAGTACACTTTAGTGTGGAGGCCTCAGGCTGGCATCAAGGGTCTTCCTCAATTGCTCTCTTGTTTATCTATCTAGTCAGCATTTCTCAGTTGAACCCAGAGCTGTGCAGGAAGGCTAGTTAGCTAGCCAGCTTACCCGAGGGGCCCATCCCTACTTTCTCAGCAAGCATTAGAATGACAGGTAGGCTGTAATCCATCCCCACATGAATTTACCTGGGTCTGGAGATCCTGATACAGGTTCCCAAGCTTGCACAGCATCTCCCTAGCCATGCATGTATAATAATAATAATAATAATAATAATAATAATAATAATAATAATAATAAACAATAATATGTACAGATGTATATATACATATATAATCTTCTATACCTTTTAGATCCTCTGTGAACCTTTTCAATACTATTATCAATTTCTTTATTGGTCTTGCAAAGGGGAAATCTAATAAGATGAATTTTGACCCTCTGCTTGCAGATCTTTTTAAGATAAAGTTATAGCGTGTCAGAATTAGCAAGCAACGGTAATTCTTCGATCTCCTTACCCATAAAGGACTCAGGAAATGCTAAGAGTCTTAAAGGGATCACTTTTCTTTTGTTGTTTTAGGGGTACATTTCTTGTGCCCTGATTGTGGGCCTTGATAGAAGCCAGTGTTCATACATTTCGTGACCGGTGTTTGCTATGTAATACTCTTACGTAAATATCTTAGTTGTGTCTCGCCAGGGAGCAGGTGGTGTGATCCATCTGTTTCACAAGGAAGCTTAGATATGGTAAGTTAAGTGGCCCACCTAACATGGCAGCAGAATCAAACACCGGTCTTTATTATTATTTCCATATGGCACACTGCTCTCATAGAGACCCTACTTCTATATCCAAATTGATGATTTCAGTGTATTTATTGCCACAGGCCAAAAGATGCAGTGAAAGCTCTGAAGAAAAGAATCTCCAAAAACTACAACCACAAAGAAATCCAACTTTCCTTGTCAGTAAGTACTTTTAATACTATCATTAAGATTGTGAGGCAGGTGCAGTGGTATGGTGCACGCCTGTAATCCCAGCACTTGGGGAGGCAGAGGCAGGTAGATCTCTGTGAGTTCGGGGCTAGCCTTGTCTACAAAGCAAGTCCAGGACAGCCACAGCTACACAGGGAGACCCTGTCTCAAGAAACAAACAAACCAAAAATCAATAAATAAGATTGTTGGGTTTCTCGCCTAGAATTGACATTTTTAATGAGTTTTTTAAAAAGATATATTCATATTCTAAGAGGTGATCCCTAGTTAATAATGCATCCAGGACTGTGTGACGGAAGAATCCTCGCCTATTGAGAACCGCAGAAGGGTGTTCAGTTAACTCTGGTGACGTCTCATTTTGTAGGAAAAAAAAAAAAAAATCCCACAGAATCCGTTTTTCTTGATCAAGCTCTCGGAACTTGTGCTTTATAAACTGATAGATGATAAATGGATCGATAAGTGTGTGTTTGTATTTGTTGTCCACGTTTAAAGAAGGAAAAAATTGAAGTTGTGGAAGGATGGCTCCTTGACAGCTTTTCCATGTCCCTTCAGCACCGCTGTGCAATCTCGAGGTGCTGGCAGCCCCTTAAGTGTCAACCAGTTCTCCTGATTGTTGGAATTTGGAGCACACTCTCTGTCGAGTTATACAGTTCTCCTGTGCACTGTTTCTTTTGTGATAGGGATGTGAGCTCTTCTTGAAATAGACCCATTTCCCCCTGGTTTTGACCATAGGACCTCTCCAGTCACAGGGGGCGAGTTTCCCTTTTCACATTGGGAATGAGCTGTGTGGCTTCCTCATTTCTTCTGGAAGTTAGACCACACATAGGTATCGCCAACATCACACTGTTTTTAGGGGTAATGGCAGTGTTTACCAGAAGACTATGAGGCAGACCTGAGAAGAGTTCATAACTAACTTCCAGATTCACATGGAAAAACAATGTATCACGTCGCGTTTACTTGGAGACTGACTGAAAAGAAATTAAATAGTATCCATGCTGCAAATAAAAAGCAAACCCATGACTTGGGATCTGACTGT
Organism: Acomys russatus; assembly: GCF_903995435.1. Taxonomy (NCBI): domain Eukaryota; kingdom Metazoa; phylum Chordata; class Mammalia; order Rodentia; family Muridae; genus Acomys; species Acomys russatus. The sequence goes on along the minus strand of NC_067152.1, from coordinate 17,431,246 downwards.
AGTTTTAGAGACAATTTTCCTCCTTCCTGGTTTTTGGCCTCTCCTCTGCCTCTAAATCATCACGGCCTGCTTATGAAGACCATGGAATGATGGGAACTGTTGGGAGAGAAGGAAAATGATTCTGTAGGAATAGCAGGGCATCAGGATCAGGATAGAAATGCCTGATCTGTTAGCCGGCTGTGGTGGTGCACTCTTTTAATCTCAACACTGGGAAGGCAGAGGCAGGTGTGTCTCTGTGAGTTCAAGGGCAGGCTGGTCTACATACAACTTTTCTTCTCAGAACGAATCAGGTCTCTCGTGTGTTTCATGTGTGTCCTCAACACTTTCCTATGTGCATAGTACAGAGTCAGAAACACCAGTGTGTGCAGGAATAGATTGAGTTGATAAGTCCCCACCCTTTCTTCTTAAATCTCATCCCATTTCTCCTAGTGTCCAGGAAGACTGAGGGTCTAAGTGAAGGTATTTTTAGCCTAGGGTAGGGAAGAGTGTAGACAGCGCTGAAAGGAAGTGGATCTGGAGGATCTCAAGAGGACAGAAGGTTGCTAAGAGAACTAAGTGAGAAAGAGAAGGGAGGGAATGAATGTGTACCACCTTCCCCGTTTCCTCCGGGTAGCACTTTGCCCTCTTACAGCTGTTTGCCTCTGTTAGTGTGGCGTGTAGCCTCCTTGATGTCTCGATGGTTGTGTGTCTCCAAGTCCATGCCGTCCTCTTCATTTGGAATGGACAGGGCCCTCTCAGAGGAGGAAGATGACTTCTGTAGAATGCTGCCCCATGGATCTTCCATTTCTCTCTGGGCTCCCTTTCTGTTAGTCTAGCCTTTCGAGTTTTATTCCTTCTAGCCGCTTCTTTGTATTACATGGCAACCTCCCAACTATAGCTAACCTGTGTTGGGATTCCCCTGCCAGCCTATGAAAACTAGAGAGTCTAAAGCTAAAAAGCCCATGCTGAAGTAAAGATGAGAGTCAAGGGGTAGGGCCAGAAGTCAACTTCATGGTTAGCATCCATGTTCATTAGGTCAAGGACGATGCCTGCTTTTTCTTACATTCTCTTCATTTTCTTTAATTTATTTTTTTTTAAAGTTTACTTTTATTGATGCGTATGTGTCTGTGAGTGTATGTGCCACATGTGTGCAGGTGCACTCAGAAGCCAGAAAAGGGTGTCAGTCAAAGACAGTTGTGAGCCACTCAACCTGAGTTCTGGGAACTGAACTCGGGTCTTCTGGAAAAGGCAGCAAGTGCTTTTAAGCCCTGAGCTATCGCTCCCGACTCTCTTAATTAATTTTTAAAGTTGGCATACAAAGCAATGGGCTTTCTTGTGTCATTTTAATATAATATGTATCAGGAAGCATTATGCTTATTCATTCTTCTCTTCCGCCCCTCCTCCAGTATTCCCCTCCTTCTTGACCCTTTCTGTACCCAGTAGTCCCCTCTAGTTTGCATCATATGTATTCCATTGTCCACCTTTCACCTCTTACTCCAGTCCCATAAGGTATACTGGGTTGAACAAATAAGCCAGATTCAGAAAGAGAAACACCAAGTTTTCTCACCTATACAGAATCTAGATGTGTGTGTGTGTGTGTGTGTGTGTGTGTGTGTGTGTAGGCTGACAACACAGAAAAGAAATTTCTCTTGAGTTTTTCCGAAATGGGCTTTGACACTCAGTGGCTGCATATAGATTTGCCCTTGTAGTACACATAATGGCCCATGTGCCTCACCTCGGCTTACACATTGTCTTTCAGAGTTACTCTCAAGGCTCTGCACTGGGTTCAGTATTCTCTTAGGCTGAACTGAATTATGAGAGAAATTAGTCGCAGACGGAATTGCCCAATGTCTGTCAAAGGCAATTAAAAGCCTTAAGAAGTCATCTCCTATGGACATTTCCATCTTATTTCTGTGAAGTGATAGCACCTACGTTAGTTGTGAATGTTTCTAATATTGTCTGTCATTTTGAGTTCTCTATGGACTTGCCACCCTTGGTTAGGTGTGCTATATAACCTGACTGTATTACAAATTTTTTTTTAACCACTGGTCAGTGGCGTAGTTTTATCAAGAAGCCAGTAGCTTTTTATGTTTTTCTTTTGCAATGCTGTGGATAGAATTCCAGCCCTTGTGCATTCCAGACTAGGGCCCTACCACTGAGATACACTCACAGCTCAAGAAGTCAATAGCTCTGCTTTGTCTTGTGTTCAGTGCTGCTGCTGAGCTTTATTGCTCTAAGCTAGAGAGCCCTCTTGAATAAGTCACTTGTGACCTCAGCAAATACCACTGTCATTCTCAAATGAAAAGTGGTCGAACAAGTTCCTGAGAATCAATGAAACGTAATAGTCCTTTATGGAACACGCACTAATAAAGAGTTATGGCGATTTCAGGAGATCTGTGAAGGTGAGTATCCATCCAGTGGCTTATCACACGAGAGCTGATAAGACAGCTTTCCCCTAGTTGTAGCCGTGCCTTCCTGTAGTCACTGTTGGTGGTCCAGACATAGCTCCAATGGATGTGAAATCTAGTATTGTCACCGTACCTGGTTTAGATACCTACAATGAGAAGCAAAATTACCTAAATAGGGCTGGAGAGATAGCTCAGTGGTTAAAAAGCATTGGCTGCTCTTCCAAAGGACCCGGGTTCAATTCCCAGCACCCACATGGCAGCTCACAACTGTCTGTAACTCCAAGATCTGATACCCTCACACCAATGCACATAAAAATACCCAATAGCTCTTTTTCTTCTAGCTATCTGTGAAGATTTTTTGTTGTTGTTGTGGGGGTCTTTTTTTTTTTTTTTTTTTTTTTTGAGACAGAGTTTCTATGTGTAGCCTTGGCTGTCCTGGAGTCACTTTGTAGACCAGGCTGGTCTTGAACTCACAGCGATCCACCTGCCTCTGCCTCCCAAATGCTGGGATTAAAGGCGTGCATCACCACACCCCGCAGTGTGAAGTATTTATTTTATTTTATTAATTTATTCTTGTTACATCTCAATGGTTATCCCATCCCTTGTATCCTCCCATTCTTCCCTCCCTCCCATTTTCCCCTTATTCCTCTTCCCTATGACTGTTCCTGAGGGGGACTTCCTCCCCCTGTATATGCTCATAGGGTCTCAAGTCTTTTCTTGGTAACCTGCTATTCTTCCTCTGAGTGCCACCAGGTCTCCCCCTCCAGGGGACATGGTCAAATGTGAGGCACTAGAGTACGTGTGAAAGTCATATCCCACTCTCCACTCAACTGTGGAGAATGTTCTGCATTACTGTTGATAGGCACATTCTCTCATGCTAAATCATTGTCTATAGATATAGACGGTTGCGGAGGTCACCATTTGCAGAAGTTGTGCTTGGTGCTTCCCTCACAGCGAGCCCCTTGAAGGAGGCGCAATGCCCATTACGCAGACAGCATTGCCATGAGTTCACAAAAGGCATTTGCTCAGCTAAGCACAAAAAATAGATGCATGCCCACTTTGAGTCACTCACTTCCGCTTTTATTGGTTGCTTGGCTCCTACAGTTCTCTCTCTTGCTATAGCTTATGGATTCCAACTTCGCCTGTTTGCACCACCGCTAGATAGCAAACTACGTTAAGCCACTCACGTAAGTTTGCTTGTTTGCTGCAGTGTGTTCTAGATTCTAAGTGCGCTGGAGGGGTGAGGACTGGAGACATAATGGAGGCGATGATATAGAAATAACGAGCCCTGACACCCTTGATCCCAGCGGGAAAACACAAAGGGCTTGGTTGCTGGTCTCCAGATGTTAGCAGTCTCAGGACTCCATGCTGACTCTGGTTTTTGTGCGTGTACCTTCGAGGAATGTTGCCCATCATCATAAATACTAGTATGCCAAACATAAAAACTGGTTTGGGCAATATTTAGCAAGAAATTTATGATTTACTTGAGTCTAAGTCAAGGGGAGAGGTAGAAGCTCGGTACCTTGTCCGCGAACGCACAAGCAGCTGGGGTAAGTATTTCCATAGGTTCACATTGAAGAGCACAGCAGACTCCTTTGCGGGTGGAACAAGCCTTTCACAGGGTCACCTAAGACCACACAGTAAGCACAATTATTTACATTACGACTCATTAACAGCAGCAATATTACGTTACAATTCACTAACAGTAGCAAAAAATTATAGTTATGAAGTAGCAACAAAGATAAGTTTATGGTGGGGGGGTGTCATCACAGCATGAGGAACTAACTGTATTAAAAGGTCGCAGCGTTAGGAAGGTTGAGGACCACTGGGACAGAGGCACTGGCCTTTTAGCATCTCACCCATTAAAAACTCAACGTTCATGGTCGGTCAAGCTCAGCGTCGTTTCCATGTCGCCTTTCCAACTCTGTCCAGCCAGATTCCATCAGTAACATCCGTCTCATTTAGGCGTGGTTTCTGCTCCTCCCTCTGCCTTAATGTTTGGACTCTATCCTGCGGGACAAACTTCTGTACAGTCCAGATAATACTTTCTTGGACTTTATCCGCGGTACCTTCCCAGTGTTGTCAATTTGCCTATGTAGGACGCCACTACCAAAGGCAACTTGAAATACGAATCACCCGTCGTGATAATTCATACACTTTGACACCTTTACTCTATCTATTGCCTATTTTTGCATGTGATTTACGTTAGTCTTCTTTCCAGGAATCTCTGTAGTATCCAGCCAAGGTAGCCTGTAAGGAAGACTCACTGTGGTTTGTGGTTTCAGGCATTCATCATCAGGTGACCTGTGGCTCGGCAGCACACCGTGCTTGAGACACGTGGCAGAGTAAAACCACTCGCCTCATAGCTGCACAGCTGAAAAGAAAGAGAGAGAAAGAAAAGAAACATGTCACGGGTTCCAGTATCCCCTTTGAGGGCTTCCCTGCCACCCGGAACATCTTACTAGGCACCATTTTTAGGGGTTCCGCTACCAGCAAAGAGCAAGCTTTAAACCCAGGGGCCTCTGAGGACATTCCAGATGCAGACCATAGCAGCACTTATCTACCTGGAATACCGGACTGTATTCATTCCTACTTCCCCTGGTCATTTTTCAAAGCCCAGCTCAGCACCAGCCTTTTCTAAAAACTCTTGCACAGTCACCGGACTGTCAATAAGCACACTTGCCCATGAAGATCTATTACTAGACAGACTGCCATTTGTTTTCCAAACAAGGACATTAAGAGTGAAAGGGTGTGCCATTGTTCACAATGGCAGGACAGCAGGAAAGTACCCAGGCTGACCCTAGATAACCTGTAGCCAATATTACATAATCTTTGTGTTTCGCTTGGCATTGCCTTCAGCACGTGGCGTTTACTACCATGCGCGGCTGAGTGCTGTGTGTGCAACCCGACTCCCCATCACTTCTCGCCTCTGGGTGGTTTTCTTAGGCTTCTGCTTCCTCGTAATGATTGAACCTAACATTTCTCTACATGATTTAGTGTTACAGGAAGCAAATAGTGTTCATCAGTTAGAACGCTGGCAGGAGGCCTCTTTCGGCAAGCATTTTATCTGCTCTTCAGGAGGGATTTTGCTAGGGAGTGTAACATATGGCTTTGCTCTTTAATTCAGCTGATTGACATGTGCATGCAGAACTGTGGTCCGAGCTTCCAATCTCTGATTGTGAAGAAGGAGTTCATCAAGGATACTCTAGTTAAGTTGCTGAACCCCAGATATACTTTGCCGTTGGACGTTCAGAACAGGATCTTGAATTTCATTAAGGTAAGTCTGTTGATTTAGATCAAGGGATGGTCAACTTACAAGTATAGCGAGATAATGATGCAATTCTGGTGTTGTAATGATTCTTTATTTCCCTAGGGTTGAAGCATAAGGCAATTTCCCTTCCCTTCTCTTCTCTTCTCTTTAGGCTGGCCTCTCATTCTCTATGTAACCAAGGATGATCCTGAACTTCTGATGTTCCTGCCTCCATCTCCCAAATACCTAGTGTATACAGTACTAAGCATTGAACCCAAGGCTTCTCTACCAAGGGAGCTATATCTCATCTGCATTAAAAAAAAAATATTTTTTTTTAAGTTTCTGTGGAGTAAGACTTCTTGACATTGGATAGTGCTGTTCAGCTGAAGAACAGATAGTCATTTCTCTACTTACCTTTCATTTTCTGTTGTCAGATGAGACATGCAAGGGTGTGTATATTCATTCTGAAGATATGGAAACTATGTTCTTGGCAAAACAAAAAACAAAAAACAAACAAACCAAAAAAACAGCTGATAGGATTTTAAGATCTTTACATTTTAGATTTAGAACAGCAGGAGATAATTGATAGTATGTTAAAGTACAGGGATCTGATGATGCAAAACACTTTCTAATATTGTACATTATAGCCTTTGAAAATAAGCATTCTATCCACAACATTCAAAACCAGCTTTTTATTTCTCAATGAAGTACTTAATTTTCAATTGCTCATTTTCCATCATAAGCTTTAAGGTGTTTTTGTTTTTGTTTTTATTTTTTCTTTAACTCTGGAACTTTCTATCTCCTGAATTTAGACTTGGTCACAGGGCTTCCCAGGAGGTGTGGATGTAAATGACGTGAAAGAAGTGTACCTTGACCTGCTGAAGAAAGGAGTTCAATTCCCCTCCTTGGATGGAGAGGCTGAGACCAGGCAAGAGGTAGGAAGCTTTTCTTTGACCCTTGCAAAGTTAATATATGTTGCTTGGGTCTTTTCATATGGAAAGGGATAACCCTAGTGCACTCAGCTTAGCAGAAATAGGAATTTATTGGTATATGGCTATATCTCAGAGAATAACCTGGGCTTAGGCTTTGCCAATCACAGTATGATTTGGGGCTTAATGTGGTAGTTTGTTAACCATAGCATGTTACACCATACTGGAGTTGTCCTTCTGAGACGGGTCTGGGTGTTTCTACGCACATTGATACCTATCGAGAAGCACCAACCTGCACCATCATGGTCACGATCTGTGGCTGTCCACTCACAGTCGCACATCAGGCCTGACGCAGGGAGCTGTTCACGGATGGAGGAGAAGCCTTGACAGCTATGAGGGTTAAGATGACTTTGCATGAGTTGATTCGCCTTCTGTTTGGTTGGTTGGTTGAGTTTTTTGAGACACCATTTCTCTGTAGTTCTGGCTGTCCTAGAACTTGTTCTACACACCAGGCTGGCCTCGGACTCACAGACATCCACCTGCCTCTGCCTCCTGAGTGCTGGGATGAAAGGCATTTTAAAACCACAGGAAAGGGAGAACCATACACTCACGTGGCACTTTATCATACAGTGACTTGGTGAAAGCCAAGAGGACTTTATTGAATAGTCATTTGGTTAGTAAGCCTAATTCATGAACACTTGCTATGTGCCAGCATGCCATTTACTTAGAGCTCTTCTCCAAATAGTGGACAAGTTGTGCCCCTGATGATCAACTTTGAGCTGACACCAACTCCCCAGGCGTTTTTGTCAGAGTGCCCAAGTCAGCTAAATGGGAGCTAGGCTTGAGGTCGCTTTGTTAATTCATGTCATAATATTGCTTTATTTTATATTGATAGGCTGGTCAGATCTCACCAAGTCAACCAACATCGGTCCCCACGGCACCTGCTCTTTCTTCTATAATTGCTCCCAAGAACCCGACAATTTCTTTAGTCCCAGAACAGGTAACAACAGTGACCAGCTGTATGTATTCTTATTTTTGTCTAAGCATTGTATTTACGGGTGTTTCCCACTCCCCCCACCCATGTAATAGCATTATAAAATATATGTGAATATAATGTAAAACCCTCAATTAGTTAACTTCTTTCTTTTGCTTTCTGAGATAAAGTATCTTCTGTGTAGCTTCCTCTGGCCTGGGACTCATCACGTGTCCCAGGCTAGGCTACTCTTGATACTGTTTTCACGTATTGGGGTTGCAGGCACAGGCTTCTTTCACTGTGGGAGGAGGGGCTGCCAGTTAGGGAAATGTGTCACCAGTGCGTTTTTCTGAGCAGAATTAGCCCATTGAGTTTCATCTCAATTTAATGCTCACGCATCTAAAAATCACGCCTGGGGGGGGGGGGGCCAAAGAGATTGCTCAGCAGGTAAAGTTGCCTTCCATCAAGCCTGATGACCAAAGTTGAATGCCTAGAACCCACACGGTGGAAGGTGGAAGGAGAGAACCAGTTCCCAGATGTTGTCCTCTGATTCACACGCTCACTTCCTCCCCCTCCCACCTCTCTCTCTCTCACTCTCTTTTCCACCCACTGACTCCTGTTTGTTTCTTCCACTTCAGAGAGCCTAGTAGCAAGTTGTCTTATTACTTATGTTAATTGTACCAAATGAATTGCATTTTCTCCTTTTTATGTGTTTATAAAAGATCTAAATAAGTATAATTAATGATGCTCATCTCTATCTTTGTGTTAAAAGGCTATCGTTGAAGACTTAATCTGGAAGTGTTTCTCTTTTATTTTATTTTTTTCTATTATATTATGACAACTCTAAAACGGGGCCTCCTTCCTTTTTACTTTTGCTTTCTAACTGTTTACCAGCAACTTAGGGTAATATGTGGACACATTTCTTATTTTCTCCAGGTTCCTATTAACTGCTACTACTAGGTATCTCCTGCTTTCCCCCTACTGGTCTAAATCATAACTTTCCAGAGGCATGTCTGTGGGTTTCTTATAAGAAATACCAAGTCTACTTAGGAAGCAACAGGGTATACTTTGTAAAAATAATTATGTGTATGCTGAGACAAACCTCAGTATGTTTGAAAACATTACACTTTGCAAAGGCATTTGATATTCCAGCATTTGTCCCGTGGGCAGGAAGCAAGATTGCCAACTGTCTGTGCGTCACTCGTAAATGACTGGAGGTTTGCGTTGCTCTCCACAGATCGGGAAACTGCACAGTGAGTTGGATATGGTGAAAATGAATGTGAGAGTGATGACTGCCATATTGATGGAGAACACCCCTGGGTCTGAAGACCCTGAAGACGTAGAGCTCCTGAAGGTATGAGCCCATGGACAGTCAGGCAGAAAGTTCCGGAAAACTGTGAACTTGGGAGATGGAAAGCCTATTAATAGCATCTAATGGTCCATCCCCTTTAATCCTGGCTTCCTTTGATTTCAAAACTTAATGAAAAGATGCAGTGATCATTTTGCCAAAGATGCGGTAGTAACGGAATCTAATCAAGCCTAGCCCTTTTATTAAAAAAGATTATTTACTGTAATTTATAGCTTCTGTCATATGCAGTCCAGCCTCACATTTGAAGCATGTAAAATTGCATCTTGTCTGTCTGCTCATCACTGAGTAGCCGTGATGTACTTAAGAGTATATGAAGGCACTGTCCTAGGCCTTAGCTAGGCTGGGTTGGAAACAGCATATAGTAAAGTATTACAAATATCTGGATAAAAATATGGCAGTCTGTGATAAGATGGTGAGTGGAGGAACAAATACTGTGTCATTTGGTATCTGAAGCCACATGACTGGCTAGATGGCTTGTCCCCACACTTTTTTCTACATCTCTACCTACGGATGTGTGCCTTCCCTCTACTGTTTCTTAATTATCAATTTTAAATTTTAGTATTTATTAATCATGCTGAGGCACAGTGGTTCACATATGTAATACTAAGCACTCGGGAGGCTGAGGCAGGCGGGAAGCTCTCTTTGAGCCCAGGAGTTCGAGACTTCTTGGGCAACATGGCTGTTTTTGTTAGTTTGTTATCTAACAAGACGAAACGATCAGATATATGATTCCATTTAATCAATTAGTTGGTTTAAGAGGCAGTTAGAGAAGGAAATCAGTTCTGAAGTCTTTCCAGAAAGTTAAGAACCACATGTAGAAAAAAAAAAAAAAAAGAGCCACATGTGTTCACTCTTCGCAGAGCCCCGCTCCTCATGTCTCAATGTTGGTGTTAATTTCTCCTACTTATTCTTATTTTCAGTAGCTGAAGCATACCTTCCTCCTCCGAGTAAGCTTGTATATTAGCATGTCCAAGAACATTAACTTAGCACTAGCACTAGACATGGCACTCTTTTTCCTGAGTCTTTGGAAGAAGATGGTCAATGTTCTCCTGCATCCTATGATGCTGATGAGAACAGGCATGGAGCTCTGATTCCCTTTTCTGGTTCTATTCTTTTGGTTTCTCTTCCCTTTAATATTTTTGGTCTTTCATCGTTCTGCTATGAGATATTTGTGTATGTGCATACATGTATAATTCCCTTATTATCCTGTTTGGTAGTTTTTAAGTCCTTAATCAGCCTTAGGTGTAGTTTCAGTTTTAGGAAATATTTAGTCTTACCTCAGATATTGTAGCTATGTTCCATTCTTTCTAGTCTTACGCAGTTTTTTAGAGAATGAGACTTCCAGTTGGGTTTTATTATTTTCATTTGTTTATTATCTTCATTTGTTTGAGCTGTAGTTCTTGGAGGGAAAAAAAAATCTATATACATCAATTTCCCTAGTCAGCCTTCCCACTAAATAATTTCAGTTATGACCTTTTTGTTTAAAACTCTATGTGGATTTTCATCACAGTGCCAGTTTTTGTCATGGTTGCTTCCTCCTCTGTTTCTAAGGACAGCAATCATTTTTGAAACTGCTTTTCTTTCTGCTGTATGGACTCCTCTTTACAGATTCTGTGTTTGCTACCTCTTGCCTCTTATGAGAGGATCTTTGCCAGCTGTTGGCCATTGTCTGCTGACCCATGTGGAGAGTCGGCCACTGCTGCAGCATATGGTTTGCACTGAGTCTCTGCGTGGGGTGATGCTGGCTGGGCTACTTTGGTAGCTGATCTTCTCAATTATAAACTTTCTACTGTCTTTCTAGATAGTCTCAGCAGTAGGAGAAAAGACTCTGTCCCAATACTTGTTCCCACCGAGAAACATTTTACACACACACACACACACACACACACACACACACACACACACACACACACACAAGATCTGGTATGAACAAAGCTGTTCTTAATTTCTTTTTCCAATTTTTTTTTTACCTTAATTAACTTTCTTTATTCTAATCAACTACTGTGGTTTTACTATAAAACAACGAACTGTGTGTATCTTTCTGGGCAGAGAAATGACTAGGATCCTATTTATAAGTGAAACCAAGAAAAGTTGACTTCGGATAAAAAGAGTTATTCTTTGGATTCTTATTTTTTACTCTTTCAGTTTTTCTTACTCTTGTCTGAACTGTGGGCACCAGTAGCAAGTCAACCCTGGGTGATGGGAGATACACTCTACTTCCTCATTGGCCACTTTCATATAGAACCCAGGAGACTCTGGAGGCCCAGCGTGAACCTAGGTTGTCATCGGAGAAAATGAGCCTCCAGTTGAAATTACGGACAGGAAGGAACTTCGTGCAAAAAGTCTCTTGAGCACATTGTAGCGCTGGCGTGAGTGGACAGAGTGCGTACCTGGAACATCTTCTAACCTCTTCCTCCAGTAACGTGCCAGTGTGCTCTCTTTGCTAGTTGAACCCAGAAACCAGTGGGCATTGAGGTCCTCACGATGCAGCCCCCGGAACAGACGAGGGTGGGAAGGGTGTGCTCTTTGCATCTAGAAGACAAACGGAAGGAAAGTAGTCAGCAAATAGGAGAAGTCTCCACTTCGAACTTGCTGGGCCTTTTCCGCACAGAAACGTAACCAGGGACTATTTGCTAGCACTACAGCCGCTTGTTTTCTGGGGCTTCGGCTCACGTTTTCCTGGCGACTCCATTCATTTGGGACTTGCTCTCTGTGTCCTTCCATCTGAAATCTATGTGCTTGAACGTCCCTCCCTGTTTCTCCAGACCAGTTAAGCCATTAGATCCTGAAGCCCTGATGACTCACTGTGCTCCTGTACTTCCTGAGACTCAGGTAGACAGACAGGTCTCCCATACTGCTGTGTTACTGTGGACTTAGAACCTCACTGGGTGGAGACTGGATTTCTTTTGCCTGCACAGTGTGAGGCTCCAGAGGCAGCAGTCAGTCTGAGGTACACGTGATCTGGGCACGGGAATAAAGAATTGCAACGTATCTTTCTTGGATTGGCTTCCTTGAGCACTTGGCTTTGGGCACATTGCTCTTACCCTGAACAGCTAGTTTTCTTCTTGGTACCTCCTTCTCTTTTCTGGGCGCCCCTCCCCCCTTCTGCTTTTCTTCCTTTTTCCATTTTTAAGACAAGAGCTTGCGGGCTGGCCAGTCTGGCCTTTCACTAACAGCCTTCCAGCCTCAGGCTCTTGAGCTGAGTCACAGGTCTATACCGTCGTACCTAGTCGGCTTGCTTTTCTAGTTTTTCCCAGCCTCCATAGGACAGAAGGGAATAATAAAGGGGACTCATATTTTGAAGGTATAAATAGAGAACGCTTTGTGTTAGCTTAACTGGAGAAGTCAAAGATCATGGGAAACTAAAACTTGATCCTGGGAAGATAATTTGTAAACCAGCCGAGAGAGGGGGTCGGGCACCAAAACAAAACAAAACAACAACAACAACAAAACAACCAAACCACACCACAACAAACAAGCAATCCAGCAAGCAAGCAAACAAACAAACAAAAATGAAAGTAAAGGAAAAAAGGCAAAAAAAAAAAAAAAAAAAAAAAAGAAGAGAAAGCAGTTGTCCTTTGGCTGTTGTCATTGTTTCTATCACCTGTAAGAAATGGATCAGGGGCTGGAGAGATGGCTCAGAGGTTATGAGCACTGGCTCTTCTTCCAAAGGTCCTGAGTTCAGTTCCCAGCAACCACACGGTGGCTCACCTAGGATGAGATCTGGTGCCGTCTTCTGGCATGTAGACATACACCCTGGAAGAATACTGTATCCATAATAAGTAAAAAAGAAAGAAAGAAAGAGAGAGAGAAGTGGGTCAAAACATAATTTTCTAGTATCTTGAAGTCTGTCTCCTTCTTGGCACACAGGATGCATAGCACACATGATGTTGGATAACCTTTTCTCCTAAGCAAATGTCTGGTACCAGTTCCCTTCCTATTGGAAGCCAAGACTAGCTGTGGATGGCTAACTTATGACCTTTTACTACAGATTCCAGTCACTTCTGTGGCTTTTTTTTGGAAGGAACTGAGGCATTTGCTTTTAAAGCCATTACAGCGTCATTGAGAAAACGGGGTCTCTTTTGCTCGTTCTTGGTCTTGCACGTAAAAGAGTTTCAAAACTAACTCAGGAATTTGAGAAAACAACAGCAGGACAAACAAGCCTGAGGTGCTAGCCGCTGCTGCCGCCAGGAGGGCCATGGAGAAAGAAAGTCACGCTTTCTGAGTTAGAGGTCAGGGAAGTAAGCAGGCTCAGCAACAGAATTCTGAGCAGCTGCTAGGGGTGGGGGTGGGGGTTCACAGGGACTGAGAATGCCCAGAGAAATCAGGACAGGCAGGCTTAGGCTTAGGATTCTGGTGGGTGTCTGAAATGGGACAGAAGGGGAAGAAAAAGTTTCTTGAGAGAGAAAGGGCGGTCTTAGCCCAGAGGGTCAGCGAGCAATGCGTGGAGGGATCGGTATCCAAAGTCTGTTATTCCCTTAGTGGTCTTAACATGTTCAGGGAGATCGTGTTTCTCCTCATATTCTGGCTTTGAGCTGTTCTCTGAGGTTGTATAACAGGATTTTCTTCTTGCCCAGGAGGTTCTGGCCTTGCCTAGGCAAGAGAAATTCCTGCTAGTTTTTTTTTTTTTTTAATCAAAGGGTATTATCAGCCATTAAGTCATGTAGGGGAGAGGTTACTTAGGATTAACTGCCATTACTTTCACTCTAAAGAAGGGCAACTGTGGTACAGCCCCCCTTCCTCAGAATTCGTGATAGCAGGATGTGGGGTCCTACGCTGATTGAGGGAGCCAGCCACACTTACTAACCTTCAAGCCAGTTAATGTTTGACTAGCTGCCTAGCGACAGCACTTCACATGGCTACTTATGGAGCGTGCTTTTAATACTAGGGGAGTTCATTAACTATCCACTGAGTTGTAGACATCAGTGCTCGGTTGGAGAATTAATGCCTTAGGACCAAAGAAGTTAGAACAGAAGTTGCTGAAGACCAGCACATCCAAGAAGTAGATTATTGAGGCAATGGAGTCGGGAAGTTAAAAGAGCTGTAATCAGTTAATGAGCTTATGAGGGTTACATTGACAGTTTGTTCAGCTTTGGAGTGAGAGAGGTTTTCCTTTGAGCAGACAGGCATGCTGTTGTGTCTCTTGCAGGCTGGGTGGGGAGTGCCATGAGAGAGGAAATGTGCTTTGGGTAGATAATAGGATCATTGCCATACAGATATTATAGCCAAAGAAGAAACTTTCAAGTACACATACTGTTTCCTGTTTCCTTCCCCCCCCCCCCTCTGGTGTTTTGAGACAGGGTTTCTCTGTGTAGCCTTGGCCGTCCTGGACTTGCTTTGTAGACCAGGCTGGCCTCGAACTCACAGCCATCTGCCTGCCTCTGCCTCTCAAGTGCTGGGATTAAAGGCGTGCGCCACCACCACCGGGCTTCCTGTTTCCTTTTTCAAGGGAGGCTGTTTAGCATCTTTTCTTTCCTTCTGTGTTTGCTGTTGTGTGTTTTTACTTGTTTGTGTTTTAGTGCATTCTTGTTGGTAAGTGTGGGGCAGCTGCAAAGTATAAAGACATCTCCTTTCTTATTTCCTAAGTGTTCTGTGGAAGTCCAGGAGAGAGCTGAGGGAAAGGAAGCTCTTAATGAGCCTCTCTGTTGTGCTACAGAGCCTTTGGAACTGTTAAATGCACTATAGCTTAGACGCCTATCTTTGCCTTACAGTAGAGACAATTTGGGGTTCTGTGATGGGCACATACACTAGACACTTCCCTCTCTACTCCCTGAGTCTGCAGCCCATCAAGGGCCCGCATGGAGCATTCTAGCCCCTGTTTTTCTTTTGTCTGCACAGCTTGATCTATGCCATTTGCAGGTGGTGTGGCCCTCCCCTGAGACAGACATCAATTGCAAAGATCAGAGTGAGCTGGCTTTTGAAGAGTTTTCTCCCACTCTGCTTTGTCAGCCCTCTGAGATGTGGTATTCCTTTCATGTCTCCTCTCCATCTGTCTCTCCAAAGGGCAAAGGGAGGGTCTTCCCATAGCTGGGGCTATTAATTTCTACTTTTTTTTTTTTTTTTTGTCTTGGGAATCTCACACCACTGTATTCCTTGATTTTTGACCTTGTTCTAGTAAAGCTTCCTGAGACCACCAAAAGGAAAAACATTCTTTACCATGGGAAGCAAGAATAAAAGAAAATCCTTCAGTCATTGCTTGGGGAGAGGGCGATGGGTTAGATGCTCTGAGTTCTTTCTTTTGGTGACAAGGGGACCTAAACAGTATACAGATTATTCTAATTATCTGGGAAATCTTCTAGTGACCCTTCCTCGGGCAGTGACAATGCATTGGCACTGTAGGGCTCCAAACACATCATTTCCTCTTACTGTTGGAGCCACCTTTGTCCTTCTTAGTCTGGCACTTATCTCTTTGCCTGAAGCCTATCACCCGGCACACTCACTTTAGGACTTCCTTTCCTGGTTTCTTCTTGTGTTGCAGGCCAGGGTTGAATAGTTGCCTGAGACTAGGTGGCCCTAAAAGCAGAAAATATTTAAGATCTGGGGAAACAAACAAAAAAAAAACTTTGACTCTCATGGACAGTTTCTCTTGCTTGACACTTTGGGCATGATGCCCCATCTACCACTTACCTGTCACCCCCTCCCTCCAGCCCGACACCTTTCCTTTTTATTTCCTTTTGTCCTCTAAATAGTTTTATGCTTTTGCAGGGATCCTGACTTCTACCTCTGAGGCTAAATGCCAGTTAGTAATAGCTTGGTTTATTTATTTCTGGATTTCCTGTCAGGAATCTCATAATAGACTGTTTGGCATTCTAAATGGTTTAATGAAGTGTAGATTTTTTTTTTCCCCAGTGTGCCTTTCTTGAGAAGTCAGATTGTGTGTAATCACATGATGCGTAAGCAAGTTCTCATGCTCTTGCCGTAAGAGTGGAGACACCCCTGGATTTCTGTCTGTTGCTGCTGGGCTGAGGCACAGAGGAATGCAGCCAGAGTGGGTGGAGGCAGCGCTAGTACCAGCCTGCGGCGCACCTTCACTTCAGTGGAGGTTTGCTAGAAGGAAGCCGGTTGCAAGGCAGCAGATGTTGGGTGCCAGCAAACACTTTGGAGCACTTATTAAGAAAATGTAGATGTGCAGACTGAACCTTGAGGACTCTGAATCACTTGAGTGTTCTATGGATGCCAGTGATGCTTACGAGAAAAGGCTGGCTGTGGCTCAAGGCCGTGATTTGAAGTAGTCCAAGTAAGGTCATTATCCACGATGAGTTTTTAAATCCTGCTTCCGTTTATACTGAATGCGATGCAGCTATAAACATTAAAGGCTTAGCTACATGAAACAGGAGGTAAAATGACGCCCCCGTGCTGTAATTGCCTCTCCACTACCTCTGCCATCCCTAGTAATGACAGCATCAGTTCGTGTTTATGCATTGCAGTTACTTACAGAGCTCCAGTCCCACACATCTCATTGGATTTTCATGCCATCCCTGGAGGTAGATGTGACAAGTGGTTATTTGTCGTTTATTAATGAGAAAACTGAAAGTTAGAAGGCAGATGAGTCCCCAGTTATTACACAGAGTGCCTAGGATTTCCATACAGCATTTCAGTGTACCACATTGTCCTTTTAGGAAAAAAAAATTATGCCATCTACTTTCGCTGCTCTCGGATGCAGCTGTCCGCAGCTGAAAGACCCGATGGTCCCTGGGTGACAGCATGGGAGTGACCACAGGTGTAGGTAGACTGGTGAGCCAGTTGTTTTTAAGGAGCATCCCAGCGTGGAAAAAGAAGCCTCTCCTTTTTCTCACAGAAACTTTACAAGACGGGTCGGGAGATGCAGGAGAGGATCATGGACCTGCTGGTGGTAGTGGAAAACGAAGATGTGACTGTTGAGCTCATTCAAGTGAACGAGGATCTGAATAACGCCATCCTGGGCTATGAGAGGTGAGCAGCCAGTGTGCCCTTTCACCCTCTTCTAGCTCCCGTCTCACCACCGTGCAGTCACCATTCCTTCGAGAGACCCCCCACAAGAATATTCTTTCTAGATCTTTTTCTCTCAATAAGAGTGGCATGGTGAGCAATGTTCTCTTGAGTGGTCACTACTTCCCAAATACTAGGGGTGATCCTCTGAGTTGAACTGATTCAATAGACATCCTTGGAAATGTACTATTACTGGAGTATGGGGGTGCACGCTTTTAATCCTAGCACTTGGGGAGGCAGAGGCAGACGGATCGCTGTGAGTTCAAGGCCAGCCTGGTCTACAGAGTGAGTCTAGGACAGCCAAGGCTACACAGAGAACCCTTGTCTTGAAAAACAAACATACAAGCAACAGAAAGAATTACTAAGAATATTTAATTGTACATTGGCTATGTTTCTAACCAGCGAATGAAGAATGAGGCTAGTCTGGCATAAGGAAGAAGGTAGCAGGCCTAAATTAAAATCTAGATAATGCAAAATGATACAGATTACTTGCCTTTAAAAATAGAATTCTATCTTTGGAGGGGTTGACTCCCCCCCCCCCAGGAATAAATGAGATAATGCACATTAAAAACAGCTAACACAGTAGCATACTGACACCCATTACATTGTTTTGTGTGCTATTAGGATTAAACGTGAGACTTTGTCCCTTGCAGACAAGTGCTCTGTCACTGAATTATGCCCCGATACTTCTTACACCGAATCACCATTTTCCCCCTCCTCATTAATATTCCATTAAGACTTTAAATATCACAAAGATTCTACTCTTCTCCTCCAACCTCCCACCAATAATGAGCCACGAGAGTCAGGAAGACCAAGTGATTCCTTTCTCCCTCACAGACTCACATCCCACAGTCTCCTAAGGACAACAGCTTTTTGTAAGAAAAACATGACTGTGAGCCCAGATACCATGGTCTCAGCACTGGACCAACTCCCAATGCTTGCCCTTTCTTGTGACGTAAATCTCTGTAAGCGGAAAAACATTCGAGGGCAACCACGTGGTTTTCAATATGACTGCTACTTGTGTGGTTTTCATTCCGGAGGATTCCGCTGCCAACCATGTGACCATTGGGAAAATGCCTCCTCTCAGGAGAGCTCTGGTTTATTTGGTCTAGATCAGCAAATTGGATTGATGGTTCTGACTCAGCTTTACGCACCACGTAGCACAGGTCGCTGTGGTCGCTGAATCTTAAGATAGAGAAATGGGGCTTCTAGAAAAGATGCTTGTCAGTTTTGCTTTTCTGCCATGAGGTCCATGGTTTGAAGCAACACAGATTTATTATTATTATTAGATCATAAACTAAGTTTTCCTGGTTAGGAGATGCAAGTGAGGGTCTCTTGGCTGGATTCTGGACTGCATTTCACTTTGGAGGCCCTAACAGACCCTCCATCTTACCTTTGCAGCCAGTAGAGGCTGCCTGCCTTCCTTGGCCCACGGTCTCTTCCTTCTGTCCCCAATGCCAGTACTTGGCTTCAGAATGGCTCCCATCTTAACGCTCTTACCGCTTCTTCTGGGCCTTCCTTTTCAAGTACTGTTTTTATCACTACATTGAGCTTGTCTCTAATGTCGAAGGCAGTCTCCTAGCTAAGGTAAACTTGCTAGCTGACTGCATTCCATCTGCAGTCTTCAGTCCCCCAGGTGCTACCTAGCCTGTCATAGTCACAGAGTTAAGTAGGACACAGGTGACGTAGAGAACACCATTCTCCTTATACCAGCCCGGCCCCCAGGTCCCCACAGAGTCACTGCCATTGTACCTGCAAAATATTTCTGTCACTCAACTTGGAAAAACATACATTTAAAAAAAAATCTAAAACAGTGGTTCTCAGTCTTCCTAATGCTGTGACCCTTTAATACAGTTCCTCATGTATGGGTGACCCACAATCATAAAATTATTTTTGCTGCTACTTCGTAACTATAATTTTGCTACTATTTGAATCATAACATAAACATTTGTGGAGATAGAAGTTTGCCAACTGGGTCATGACACACAGGTTGAAAACTGACAATCTAAGACATGAATAAGCATTTAAGGTATTTAGGCATTTGGAGTCAATGTGTCGTAATGGTAATATGAAAGTTTCTCCTGAAGCAACTTTTAACTAGCAAGCTAATCCCATGCGTACTGCCTATATTATCACTCTTTAGAGCTATCTGATTTTGCCTCTGAAAGTACATTTCTGAAGAAATGGCTCAGAGGTTATTCCCATTTGGCGGATGGAGCACTGGGGTCCAGGAAGTCAGATCCAGAGGCATGTAGGGAGTAGGGAGTAATGCAGACTTCTTCAGCGTCATTAGTCTTTACTCTCCTGGCGTCCTAACTGCTTCTCTTTGTCCCCGGAGGACAAGCAATGGAAGAGTATGCCCAAACTGTGAAAGGGCAGTCTTCTCTGTAGTACCTTAAAGATGGCACACTGCATACCAAACTACACTTCATGCACTTGAATAATTTTATTAAGTTAATTCTTTGACATTTTTATACATGCATATAATTCACCCTGGTTACTCTCTCCCACAGCCATGTCTTATCTCTCCTCTAGCTCTCTAAATATAACCCATATAACCATACAAACATGCATGCACACACACACACGCGCGCGCGCGCGCGCACACACACGCACGTACACACACACATGCACACATACTTACACACACACAACCACACACCAGTACCTTTCCCAAATTCATAACTTTTTGTTTAGTTGAACCCATTTAGTTTAATCAGGGCCATCTGTGTGACTGTGGGATTAACTTTATGGAAATTATAATGACAAAGTAAGAAGCAACCTTACATTTGAAAATAAGAATTGGCAAGTGTATTGTTCATTATTATGGTAAAATATAGGCATGAAAAATTATAGTTCTAAGGGGCTCGAAAAAGATAACATATTTATACTGACATACAGAATTGCTTAAAGTATAATTTCAACTAAGTTTAAAAGTAGCTAGACATAGTAGCATATGCATAAAATTCACTTAGAAATTACACAAAGTGCACATGTTACTAATGGAGCTAGTTTCTAGAAAATGGAATTTATTAGTGTGTGTGTGTGTGTGTGTGTGTGTGTGTGTGTGTGTGTGTGTTTTCTTTTTTATGTTTGTATTTCCTCACAGTATTTTCTAAAAGGATTGGCACTGTATTAACTATAAGAAGTGGGTTTTGTCAGAGGCAGGTGGTTCACTATGAGGACTGAATGCAAAGCTTCAAAGTCTTATTTCTAAGCCATATCTTCATCCCTGGAAAAGAGTTACTAAAAGCATTTTCCTGGAATTGAGCAAGGGTGAGGGGCGGCTATCAGTGTATTTAATAATGTTAGGCTTTATTTGATAAGTGATGTTGCACTGTGCTCATTTAAACAGGTTTACTCGAAACCAACAAAGGCTTTTGGAACAGAATAGGAGCCCAAAGGAAGCCACCAATGTAAGTGACTCGAAATGCAGTAAAGTCAATGATTGAGCATCTTCCTAAACATCCTTCAGGAAGATTGCATAAGCATCCTTCAGGAAGATTGCATAAAGACAGCTCTTTAAAGAGAAATACACAGTGGCAGCCTGCAGTGGCTTTGGTGGTGTGGTATCCATCTTAAGTTGTAACTCTAAGCAAAGGCTCGTGTACTTAGTGAGATGTAATTTCTGCTATGGTGACCTGGTGGATGAAGGTTTCCTCAAAAAGTATCCAAAGGAATGTGTGTGGAGAAAGCCATGCTGAGCTGCATGATTCTTCCCCTAAACTGTATCTTTTTTGTTTGTTTATTTGTTTTGTTTTTCGAGACAGGGTTTCTCTGTGTAGCCTTGGCTGTCCTGGACACGCATTGTAGACCAGGCTGGCCTCGAACTCACAGGGATCCACCTGCCTCTGCCTCCCGGGTGTTGGGATTAATGGTGTGTGTCACCACCGCCCGCCTAAACTGGATCTTTGTTTGCTTTGTTTTCAGACTTCCAACGAGCCCTCTGCTCCTTCCTGTGATCTGCTAGACCTGAGCCCCATCGAGCCAGTGGCTGTGTCCAATGGGGGAGCACTCAACACCGTGAATGCTCAGCTTTCAGGCTTAAGTAAATAAGCACCTGGGCCTCCTCTCTTCAGCACTGGCGCCTGATAGGGGAGCATTCTCCTCGGTTTCCTTGTCAAATGCCTCCTGAGAAGGACTGAAGTCAGTCTCAGAGATCTCTTACCAGGAGATGTAATCGCTTCGCTGCAAAAGGTTTTGCAGGGGAGGGTTTTGGAGCTCATCCGAGTGACTCAGAATCCCATGGATTTTTAACTACCCTGCAGAGGTTTCACTCCTCGCTCCTTGTTAAGTCAAATCTCCTCTGAACATAGACTACAGTTGTGAGGCTTCTCCGCCATGCCACACTGTCAGAGAAGGGCCTAGTTGATGCGGACAGTGGAGTTCAGGGATTACCAGGCAGGTAGTGAAAGGGGAAAGGCAGTGAGAGATGCAACCTGGAGGTTCAGTTCTGCCCCCTAGCCTTTGAGTCACCCCTACTTTCTGAAGAGAAGCACGGTTTCCTGAGAACACCGTGAAGGTGAATGGAATGGTATTTGCAAAATGCGCTGTAGGTTTGGAGTACCCTACCTTAATCTTAACTTTTTGTGTCTTCTGTCCTTATTTCCAACAGTTTTCTTATGCTACAAGATAGGCATCATGAAAAAAAAAAATCTACAATTAGAGTTCAGCCAAACCATAATTTGTTTTTCTCTTATATTTTGGCGTTTCCACAGCTTCCTTCATTTCTGAAATATCAGTGTCTTACTTATGTAAGCCAGTGTGATTTGTGGAGCTGCTTGCACTGGAGACTTTCGTGGGTTTTTATTTTGGAATTTGGGTAAAGAAAGATAATTATTCCCTTTCTGTGTCCTGAAAGTAGGAGAATTTAAAGGCTTAGAGGTAGAGCTCTGTGGAAATTACAACTGTTCACTTGTGCTAAGCAGGAGACATGTCCAGTCCTTTCCATTTTGGATCAGCTTGAGATTTTAGAAAATACCATACATAATATTTTCCATTTATGGTAGCCTCTTTATGTGGCAGGGACTGTCTACCTTTGTCTCTTTTTCTGTCCCCCATAAATGATGCTTTTCAATCTCTCTTAAAGGAAACACTATGATTTTATGGCAACAGAAGTCTTAAGTTAATCTTTTTTTTTTACTGTGGAAAATTGAGCATAATAATGATGGTAACAACGAGCATGATAAAATTCACCTTAAAAAAAAAAAATCAAACAAATGCCTTTTATATTGTAGGTGTCAGCTCTCCAAATCCTGTTGTAACAAGCAGCTTGTATCCCAGTCTTCACCCACAGGTGGATTTGCTAGCATCAGAAAATACAGAAACACCCACCTTGTAAGTATGTCAGTAACACCAGAGAACTTAATTCCATGACACTGCAGTTCCTTAAGGAAAGGTGGTGTTGTGGGACATGATTTCTGGGGAGATGTGAACAAGCATCTATTCACCCCAGATAAGGATCACACAGCTGACTAAAGTACAGATACCACCAAAGTCCGACTTGGTGAACCATAAGTTTTATTGGGATATTTACAGGAATAGGGTGAGGGGTTATTTGCAGGAGCAGATATGACTCAAAGGTGCTACATTACGAAGAAAGCCCACCTCAGCACGTGTGACAGCTCATGAAAGCTGGAAATCCGAATATCACTGTAGAACCTGTAGTTATCTCAACAAGATAGTGTCTCTCTTCTAGGCAGCTCGGTTGTTCTGCGTCTCTTATCGGCAGCTTGGCATATCTCTGTTCCTTCCTAGTGGCTTACCTGGTCTCAGCTTCTTCCAGGTGGCTCTGCTGTCTAAGCCTCTTCTAGGCAGCTCATCTTGTCTGAGAGTGTCTCTTAGCAATCCTTAAAGCTGATATGCTAGGAGAGGGTGGAGCCTAGTGAATCTGGTCAGTTTTAGTGACTTCCTGAATCTGTAAAGTTGATTACTTCCTGAGCATAAGGAGATTCCTTGCAGGATGGACTGTTAAGCCTCCCTTTAGAACATCCTGCTGTTTTACCTCCCCTTAAACATCCCGTGTTTTATGGAATCTCCCTCCAAGATGGAAGATTTTCTTTTTTTGTTGTTTTATTTTTGGTTTGGTTTTGGTTTTGGTGTTTTCGATACAGGCTGTCCTGGACTCACTTTGTAGACCAGGCTGGCCTCAAATCACAGTGATCCACCTGCCTCTTCCTCCAGTGCTGGGATTAAAGGAGTGTGCCACCACGCCCGGCTGGAAGGTTTTAATATTAAAGGAAACTGCTATACCACACCTGGTACAAAAAAGTAGAGACTTTACAGTTGGACAGGCCTGTGTCAAATCTTAGCCTTGCTTCCTTTTAACGGTCTGGCGTAGCATGGAATTCTTAACCACTGTGAATTGTCATGTTCCTGTAAGAATAATTCTTAGGAATCATACAAAGATCATGAAATATTCAGTAAAATGCCTAACATAGCACTTACTACCCCCCCTCCCATGCTGAGCCTTCAATATGTCTGTCTCTGATTTTGTTCATGGTAATCAGTTATAGGAAATACAGTGAAAAAGAGGACTGATTGCGGTGACAGTAACAACCACACTGATTTCATGAGATACCTACAGATAGCAATGCTCCGTAACTTTGTTGAGTTTATGTAAGCATTTGCAAAAGTTTTGTGTTTGTTTGTTTGTTTATTTTGATTAGTGTCATAATTATTGTTATGGGACTTAGGAATGGAACTTGCCAAAATACACACAGTAATTAGCAAGATCACCAAAAAAGAAACACCAGTACCTCATAAGGGAATACCAATGCATGTGCACCGACTTTCAGATTTCTCAGGGAACTGTCAGTAAAATGTCAAGATTGGTTGGCTGATTGATTGATTTCTTTTCCTTCCTTCCTTCCTTCCTTCTTTTCTTTCTTTCTTTCTTTAAGAATGTTTCATTCTACAGCGCAGGCTGACCCAGAACTCACTAAGTAACCAAGGCTGGCTGTAAATTCAGTCAACTTCCTACCTCAGTCTCCTGAGTACAGGGATGATAGTCATGAGCCATCGTGTTTGCTAAGAACTCATTGGCTGTAAAAATGATACAATCACGAAATTAGGTAACTTTATAAGGGACAATTGACACTTAATACTGCATTTACTTTGGGCCTGCAATCTTAAGTTAAGGATAGACAGCAGTTGTTTCCCTGTCATCCTGCTAACCTTGTTGGGTAACGTGAGAATGAATAATACAGAAAAATTTGCCTTGCAGCAAATGTTGCCAAATAACTCTCTAAAGAAACCAAGTCTCAGCTACTGGTGTTTAGTTATGTTTAAGCCATCAGATCACACTCCAGTGTGCATGAATCACTAGGGTGACTTTAATGTCACATAGTGAACTTGAGAACACATTGATAGCCCACATAGGTTCTGACTCGGTAGGACAAAATCTTAGTTTTTAGAAGCATCCTAGGAGAATTACAAATGAGTGGCTTAAAAAAAAAAAAAAAGGTGTCAAACAGTTATTTCTCTGGAGATAATGTATGTACTCTGCCTTAAGTTTTAATTTGTTTCCTCCTTTAATTGTGAGCAGTTTGTGAGGTATGGGAATGCTTTTTTTTTTTTTTTTTTTTTTTTTTTTTTGGAAGCATTAGTGTGTAGGGTTGTCTGAGTATATTAGTTTCCTATGGCTGCCATTACAAATGCCCACAAAGTAGATGGTTTAAAGCCACAGATACTTATTATCCCATCTTCATGCAAACAAGAAGTTTGAAATTCAGTCTGTCTAGCATTTTTTTTTTTTTTAGTAACAATCTGTCCTCTTCCTCATTTTGGTGACTTGGTATTCCTTGGCTTCAGTGGTTTATTGGCTCTTCCAATTTCTGCCCCTCTGGGCCTCTCTTATATGCAACTAAAATCTCGCTAAGTTTTTCTAAGAGCCATTGGACTTGAAGCCCAGTCAGATCATCCATGTGAAGATCCTTACCTACAGGCACGGCCCCCTCTTTTCTGAATTAGACAGCACAGGGCCCAGGCATCATGACTTAGACATACCCTTTGAGGAGAGGGTGGACAGTGTTTAGTTCACTAGGCCCTCTGGAATCTTTGAGTTTATGTCTTTCACCAAACTACTTTTCAACACTTGTTTATTCATATTTATGGTCAGTGCTACACACATTCTGCTTTCCTGCTGCGACTCTGGTAACACTTGTTGGATCTGTAGCATCTCCTAAGTGTTTTAGGGCTTCTTAGTCTCTTTCACTCTTGTCCAAACTGCAGCATGTCTATGATCTATGCTGAGGTTCACTAACTCTTCTGTCATCTCCATTTCACAATTAAATTGATTCTAAGTTTGTTTCTAATTATATTTTTGTCTTTAAAGTTTTCACTTTGTTCTTTATGTTTTCTACTTGTTAGCTGACTGTTTCTATTTTTTTCCCCCTAATTTAAGAAGTATTACTGAATGCTTGCTTCTTGGAATATGTATACTGTGATAGCTGCTTTAAAATCTCCTCAGGATAATTCCAGCATCCGTGTTCTCTTGGTATTCACTTCTGTTGGCTGTCCTCTTACTACATTAAATTTTTTTTCTGGTTCTTTATATGCGTCATTTTGAATAAAAAATTCGGCATTTTTATTTTTACTAGTATATTCTTAGTTTTTTGGTAAAATGCAGTAGTGTTGATACTTTGATTTTAGTAAACAAAGAACTTGGTTAGATTTGCTTCATAATTTCAGCCTACCTCTGGGTATAGGATTCAAAAGTCAGCTGAATTTTCAGAGCCCTAGTTGTGCTGTTCAAGTCTGTACAGCCATGTAGCACCTTTGGTCAACCAAAAGTCTCGCAGTAGGTTGTGTCCAGTTCTCAATATTTTGGCATCATTATGAAGATCAGATTTATGAACATTAACAGGTCAATCATAGGATTTCATAACAACGTTACAAGATTGTATTCCTGAATTCTTTGTCCTCTGTGAGTTCTTTGGTGTTCTGGTGCTCCCCTTCTCTGTTCTCGGGCCATCTTAGTTATCGTGTCATCATTCCTCTGCTGTGCTTTTTCCAGACAAATGGTAGGACAGAGGGAAACAGCTGTTCTCCTCATGCTTTTGCAGTCATAGCTCAGCCAACTGGAGAGGAGGGTGTTTCCCTCACTCAAGAGTTTAATCTCCTGTAAGTCCGTGTTGCCTCCACAGCCACCGTGGGGCTGGCTATTTTTGGGATGTGAAGGTGGGTCAGAGACAGCTAGGGATGTGTTTCTTGCTCCCTGTATACAAATAGATGCTTTTCTTGGAGTATTGTCATACAAGCACTTATGGTTCTTGCTGGGGTTCAGGCTGCATTCAAACCAAGAGAATACAAAAAAGGGTAATTCCCCAATAGTTGAGATACTTAAATTTTGGACTTCTTTCCCAGTCAGCCTGCTACTATTTTCACATTCCTAACTAGCTTCTCTGTGTTTCAGGGGTTTTGTTTGTTTTCTTCCCAGCTTTTATAGTAGTATTCTGCAAGAGTAATGGGATAAAAAAAATTTTTTTTCCCCACACTTTGCCCAGAATGTTAACTTTCCCATCTTCTCTAACATTTGCTCTCCACTGCGTCTCATTTTTCAAGATGTAATGGGTCGTAGCTATGAATGGAAAGACTGAGTGCTGTGTTTGCACTGATGTATTATGCACACTTCAGGGCCGCAAGTCCGCTATTGCCAAAGACTGATGTGGTTGCTGTCTTTGATGTTAAGTTTCATGACCTGACCTGGAAGGCACTAAAGCCAGATGGCAACTGTTATTATTTTGTGAGTCTGAAGTGGGAGGCCATTTTGTATAGTTTGAAGGTGTGCTGCAGGAAAACCGTCTTACTTTTTGCATTTGTGTTCTCACTGTAGGGTAATCATGCTGTGTTGTCGCACTATCCTAGGTTTGCCCAAAGGACCAGCCAAAACCTCGCCTCAAGTCACACATATGATAATGTGAGTAACGAAACCCTTTTGCTGGCAGTGCACCTGGTCAGCGCACGATCGCGGCCAAAAGCACTGCTTGATCATTCCTATGCTCTGCTCTACGTACCCGCACAGTTGGTTCATACAGCCGTTGTTGGCAACCTCAGTCTTTTGAAGATAGACAAATTTTATTTTATTTCTCATAGATAAAGATGATTAAAGATCAAGATTCCATAATTGCGCTTAGTGGTACAACACTTTTCTAGTACTCCCAGGCCCTAAGTTTCATCCTCACACTGTAAGAAAAGAGATTATATTCCCTTTAACATTGTTTGTATTTGCAAAGATTTAAAGTTGTTCATCTCTCCTTCTCTAAACCCTTTTGAGGGCCATCAGCTTCTTTCATGGAGTCACACTCCTAGTCTTAAGAATGAATCACTTCCTTTTTTGTGTACATATGACTCTCACTCTCCTTGTTCCCGTATCTTTTCATGGCTCTGCCTTCTCTCATCTGTCAGTACTGGAAACCCCAGGAGCAGACTTCCCTCTTACCTACTTTCATCCCTTTACAATCTTTTGGTTTTCCTTCTTTCTTATTTGAGACAGGGACTCATTTAGCCAAAGCTGGCCATGAACTTCACAGCCACATCTCTTGCCTTCTAGTGGAATTAAAGGCATGCATTATTATGCCTAGCTTGGTTCCTGTCTTAAAATAACCAAGATTTGACAATCAATTTTTTTTAACATTTATTTATTTATTTATGTTTATTTTTTTAAGATTTATTTATTATTATGTACACAGCACTGTCTTTGTATACACCTGAAGGCCAGAAGAGGGCATCAGATTACATAATAGATGGTTGTGAGCCACCATGTGGTTGCTGGGAATTGAACTCGGGACCTTTGGAAAAGTAGGCGGTGGTCTTAACCACTGAGCCATCTCTCCAGCCCCGACAATTAATGTTTTTTTCTCCAGCCTAGACACTGTTCTCTGAACTCAGGATTCATTATCAATTTTGCATTTACTCTCATCCTTTTCTTCCCAGTAACTACTTTCAGCCAGCTCTTCTAGCAGACTCCGTACCTCATTGAGCAGCCAGTGCACTCTGTCAGGTGCTTA
This sequence comes from Acomys russatus, assembly GCF_903995435.1. Classification (NCBI taxonomy): domain Eukaryota; kingdom Metazoa; phylum Chordata; class Mammalia; order Rodentia; family Muridae; genus Acomys; species Acomys russatus. The sequence continues at coordinate 17,403,361 of NC_067152.1, read as the reverse complement.
GGTGGAAAGCTTTGGCAAGTATCACTTGACCTTACCATTTTCCCTTCTGCTTTTAAAATGTTAACCGTCCACATCTCACCTCTCCACTTTCACACCCCAGTTTAAGTGCTCGCACGGTGGCTACTGTAGTAACCTCTCCAGGCTTGTTGTGTTTAAGCCTTTGCCTCCCAACGCTTCTCTCCAGCCCTACCCCAGACCATCATCTACTCGTAAAAAACAAACCCAAGCAGTCTCCTTCAGCCATGTCACTCGTCTGCTCAAAACCCGCTTGCTTGTCCTCCTGTCTTATTCTGTATAAACCTGGAATGCTGATCTTACCCTGCCCATTACATCTCCTTCCTCACCCCTGACCTCTTCTTGGCTCACTATGCTTCAACCATGGTAGCTTTCCTGGCATCAGAGCCTGGAAACTGTGTCCCATAATAACCAGTCATCACTGCCTGAGGGTCCCCAGTGACAAGGCTGTCTGCAGAACCCCATTCTACCTCAGCCTCTCTTCCCAGTTATCCTGCTCTCAACACAGAACAGGCCACTGGACACTGATTTCCTTTTGTCTGGTTCAGCAGGTGCTTCGTCTGTTTTATTTCTGGTCTTAATACTTCCTGGAAGCCAATAAGTATATGTCCAGGACTTACTTGTAAGATGAAGGAAGAAATTACAGTGCTTTTGACTAAGACAGAGTCTTACTATGTCAGAGAGCTTAGCCGCAAACTCACCATTTTCCTGACAGCCTCTCAGGTTCTATCTTTATATGGGTGTGCTAGCTAAACCTAGATAAAGAAGGAATTTATCCTCATTAGTCTTGATTTGATACCCTCACTGCATGCCTGTTTATAAACTGAATTTCATTCCTGTTCAAGGCTGAGAATTCATATTCAGAGTGAAACAGAAGCTAGATTGAGCCACATAATTCTGATTCTTCCTTAAAAACAGCATTTTAAAATGCGTTTTACATTTTGTTTGGAAATGGAATGTAATGAGCACGAAGCCATGCAGAAAGGTAGTCAATGTTACAAGTAGTTATTACCTTAAAATGAAAGTAGTAAAGATGACTAGTTCTCAGCTAGTTGAGTGTGTACGGTTCTTGGAGCAGTGCCATTTGGAAGCTAGAAATCTGAGTAACGAATGTGTTTAATGTAGAAAGTAGGCCTGAACATGTGTTACACTTTCTTCAGGTCCTGGAACACTCCAATTCAGTACTGCTTCAGCCAGTTAGCCTACAGACAGCCACAGCAGCACCATCCAACCAGAGGCTGCCACCCTTGCCCAGCAGTCACTCAGGTACACAAGACTTTATACTTTGCATCAAATAATTTGTGAGAATAACTGAATCTGCCAGAGATTATTAACTAAAAATAGAGAAATGTGGGGAGCTCACTGTATATGGAAGCTACAAGTAATAAACTCAGGGCCGACACAATTTTGACTCACATTAGATTATAAAAATAGTTGTTCTGAACTGAATGTTGTACTGGGTTCACACAAATAGAACTTTAGTTGAAGCTTGGAAACCTTTTTTTATATATACACTCATGGAACTCAGTAGCATTTGAATATTATTTTGGTTGTGTTCATTACAATCACATATTTAAATATAAATTAAATATTAAGTATTGTTACATTAAGTAGATGTTAATTCTATTCATTGTGCATGCTCCTCAGATGTGTACTTACTGCTTTTTTTTCTCCACCTAAAGTGATAACAAACAATGATCTCCAGCCACCCAATTACTATGAGGTAATGGAGTTTGATCCCCTAGCTCCTGCTACAGAGTAAGTCATTTATAAAAGTATTAATTTGTGTTTTGTCATGGTTACCACTGATGGCAGAGCTGAGCTTGGTCATTCATTTAACTTTGTTTAGCTGCTGGAAGAAATTGCCTTATTAAAAATGATTTATTAGGTTTTTATGGTGGCTATTGCTCTTAATGGCCTTACTGCTCTCAACTGTGACTGAAAAATAAAAATGCTAGGGTGGTAGCACATTAAGAAATAACTGGAAACAACACTCTTCACAGATTGGAGGCAAGTGTCTCTGTAGCTTAGGGCACGATTCGTTGCTGACATGTGCCATATTTTAAAACTGTTTTCCCAGAGCTGAATCAAGACATGTAAAAACTTTTTGTGTTCAACATGTATGACAAAATTATCCTTAAAAATGCCTATTAATGTTAAAATTGTTTTATAGCCAGGTATAGCTAGACAGAACTTATATACTTTCAGCACATAGGAGACAGAGGGAGGAGGATTACAAGTGAGGTCCATGTAAGACTTTGACCAAGGGCTGGAGAGATGGCTCAGAGGTTAAGAGCACTGACTGCTCTTTCAAAGGTCCTGAGTTCAATTCCCAGTAACCACATGATGGCTCACAACCATCTATAATGAGATCTGGTGTCCCCTTCTGGCTCTGGCATGCAGGCAAAGCACAGTATACATAATAAATAAACAAACAAATAAATAAAAAGACTTTGACCAAAAGTAAAAAGAAAATGCTTTTAATTTGAAATCCTTAAGGTACCATCACTTAATATTTGGGAAAGTAAGCACCATACAGGGTTTTTATTACTTCACGTGTTTTATTTGCCTGCATGCATGGCTGTACATGGCATGTGTACCCTATACTTGTGGAGGCAAGAGGCATCATATTCCCAGGAACTGTTGATACAGACTGTTATAAACCTCTATGTGGGCACTGGAAATTGAGCCCAGGTCCTCTGAAAAGCAGCCAGTGTTCTTAACTGCTGAGCCATCTTTCAGCCCCATATCATGGATTTAATATCCTCTTGAGTGACAGATTACCATATTTCCCCAATTGTGAAAAATGTTCCAACAAGTTTTTGGAAATCACCATTCAGAAACTGGTAGCCTGGATCCCTGTATGCGGTCCCTACTTGTATTTTGTTTGATCTATATGAAATTTAAAATGTACATTTTAGAAATTATCAATAGTTAAAAACTAATATAACCAGTGCCGGGCGTGGTGGTGCATGCCTGTAATCCCAGCACTCGGGAGGCAGAGGCAGACGGATTGCTGTGAGTTCAAGGGCAGCCTGGTCTACAAAGTGAGTCCAGGACAGCCAAGACTATGCAGAGAAAACCTGTCTCAAAAAAAAAAAAAAACTAGTATAACCAAAATAGTCCTACTTCCCAAGCTTTGATATACTGTAGAAGTACCAGGCTTGTGGTGTTCTATGCTAGCAAAGGTTGTGGTGGTGTCTCCTGTACAGAGATATTCTGTAGGTTACCATGGTCCTCTTGACACAGGACTGCTAATGGCCTGGCCTGGCACATGTAATCATTTGATACACTGTCTCCTTATTTAAGCCCTTAAAGTAGATTCCACTTGGCATCATTTATTAGTAAACCTTAATGGACTCAGGAAACCTTCTTGCCCCAACCTGAGTGCTGGGATCATAGGCCTGTACCACCACACCCAATTGCTAAGCACTTTTCCTAACTCAGGATGATGGAATTTCCTTAGGTCAACGCTTGATGAAGTAACTATGTCACTGAATATATTGGTAGTTAAAGAACTGATACTTAAATTCCATGCCAGGATATGTTAGGTTCCTGGACATATTCAAGTTAACCAGCAGCTTTAATTAGGTATGGCATGTCTGCATACTGTGGGTGAGATGGTCAGAAGACAAGCAGGAGAATTAAACTTCTTCAATCCTTTGCCACTGTGGTTCTTGCTTTCTGGACACTTAAGACCTTCAGTTCAATTTAGGTCTGATTAAATCTAGGAACTTCTAAAGAAAAAGAATGTAGACTCTTGGAAGTTCTAGAGTTTTAACATCACGGGTTGGCCAGGAATTGCAGGCCAAGAATTTTCTTTTTTTCCCAATGGGACAAATATTTATCTCCAGAATACACACAATTCTGTTGTTTAACATTTCCTGCATTCTGAAGGCAGTGACTGTTACCTAATTTTGATCAAGATAAGCTCTCTGTTCTTATGAACATTAAATGTAATGTATATCTGGAAGGCAAATATATTTTTGTGTCGCTAGTAAAGGATATAGTGACAAGAGTGTATAGAACAGGAACGAGTAACATAGATGAAGGCTAGAGGGTAACAGAGGCAGCGTTGCTAGTTTTGCTAAGACTACAAAATAACTTGAATAAAAACCCAGTACAAAGTTTTAGCAAATTCAATGAACTGGAAATGCCAACACGAAGAGCAAAGAAATAAGGACCTAGTGTCAGGCGTGGAACCTTCACCTGCACATAGCTATGATTAACACTACCCAGAGTACAAACACATCAAAACCCAAAACTACATGTTGGTTTAAGTTACATGGAAATTGGTGGTTTTATTAAAAGTCACTTTAGTGAACTGGGGACAGAAGCCACATTTTAATATTTAAAGTGAGAATACATACAAGTAACTTATGTAAAATGCTGATGAGCATGGCTCGGGAAGTAGGGGATCTATGGGATGAGAGATTTTGCACTGGTATAAAAGCAAGCTACTGATGGCTGGAACTTGGTATAGAAGAAGTTGAAGATTTGGAAAAGAGGGCATTTGCTGAAGAGGTGTTTCAGAAGATAGGTTGACAGGACTGTGGAAGGAAAGGTCAATGCGCATGAAAATAATCTGGAGGGACTGAGAAAGGACACTGAAGTTTCCATATTTAGATGGGCAACCTAGTAAGACATGAGGTTTTTCCCCCTGAGAGATACTAAGAGCAGTGGTTTAAGGAATATAAAAGGTAAAATTACTTCATGGAAAGTTAAGTCTAGAATTTTTAGAAATATTGTAAAATTTATGAAGCTGGTCACTTTAGTTTGTTTTAATTTGAGCCAGTTTTCCTTTAAATCAAAAGTAAAAACAAATTGGCTTTTACCAGGCATAGGAAAGAAGTCTAACATTAGATGTTTTATGTAAGAATAATCTCAAAGATAGAGATCTTTGTCTTCTCACTTAGGATGCCTGGGCACCCCAGATAGTCTGTATATAGCTCTTGTGGTGGTGATACAGTACTTTAAAGGGGGTGTGTACTTCTGCTTTGATGCCTTTTTTTTTCAGAGCTGTTTATGAAGAAATTGATGCTTACCACCACAAAGGAGCTCAAAGTCATAGTGACTGCTGAGGTAAGACACCAGCTCATGCAACGTAACTTCATATAATTTCAGTGAAAGTATCACATTTTGTATTGAATTCTATAAGGACCATTTAAGTTTGGCACTTATTTTAGTACAAAACCAAGTTCCTCTCAACTATTTAGTGATAACCAGTGCTCACTAATGAACTATAATCTCTATGATCTTATCATTTAACTAATGAGGCATGGAAATTCAAAAGTTTGGTTTTGGTATGTATTAATACTAACTGTGGGTGGTGGCGCACGCCTTTAATCCCAGCACTCAGGAGGTAGAGTCAGGCAGATCTCTGTGAGTTCAAGGCCAGTCTGGTCTACAAAGAAAGTTCCAGGACAGCCAGGGATATTATACAGAGAAACCATGTCTTGCAAAACCAAAACCAAAACCAAAAAAGTATTACTGCTAACAAAAACCAATGTTCAGTAGAAATTCCTTGTCATTTTAATGCAGCTTCAGTGTGCTAGCTGGACAAAAAGAACCCAGCTCCTGCACCAGTTATCCTACCTACTGGATGCCTGGTCTCCACTGGCCTGTTCACTCTTTATTCCCTCCACATCTGTCAGTGTGGGGGAAGTGCATTCCAATCTTTCCTCTGCTTAAGTGGTCTTCCAGTCCTTCAGGAAGTGAAGGAGATGGGTCAATATCTCCCTTTATTTCAGATGGAAGATCTGAGCATCACAAAGGGTCAGCTCTGTAAAGTAGTCTCTGATCAACGGAGGCCTGACAAATAAGACCTGCCACAGTGGACCACTTCTCTACTGAAAGCGTCAACTGAACAGTTAACACTTCTGGGCTAACCATGCTGTTCCCGACAATAGCCTGGGATTTCAGGAGAACCTGGGTGCAACAGTTACAACAAGCAGAGTGAAACTGCCTGGCACTAAGCCAACTGGTTACACTGTAGACATGTTGTGCAGGCAGGCTGTGTCCTACCAGTACAAATCACGGCAGATCTATCAATGGTACTTGAAGATCATCCTACTACACAGCATTGTGAACAGATGACAAGAAGTGAGGAAGAAAATAGGTGCCTTCATTTACCTGAGCCTGAATGTAGAAGTCAGTTTGCACTTGTTTATAAGTAACACTTTGGTTTAGAATTGCTTTAAAGACATGATGACTTGTTTAATTATGTTTCAAGTGCCTAAGCAGGCCACTGCATCTGGTGGCCTTTAAGTATAGTTCTTTATAAAGTTAAACATTCTTGCCTTGTATTATAATTTACAGTTTGATTTGAAACAAATACTAGAAAACAGTACTGTGCATCTTTGACTTAAAATTAAATTACTATTAATTTGTCAGAGTTGTGGTTTTTTTTTTAACCTCGAAGAGCTTTTATGTCAGGAAGTCTTCACAATTTCATCCTTAAATGGTTAAAACTGATGAATGTGGAATTATGGTGGTAAATGCTGGCACAGACTAACAGGTGTAATTCTTCTGTTACATCATGATACCATCATTTCCAAATCATTGTGTGTTCAGTACTCTGAATAAAACATTCCTTTAAAACTGTCTGTTCTGCCAAAGACGGATGAAGGCATTTGTTACCATGTCTGGCATCCTCAGTTTGATTCCTGAGACCCTCACAGTAAACGAAAACTGTATAGCACAGCATGTCTACTCATTACTACATTGTGTGATACAGCATGGGTACCATTCACCTTCTTCATGTCCTCAAACATAAATACATTATAAAAATTTTAAATAGTGACAGTTTATACGGAGGGAAAATAGCAGCCACCTTGCTCGGTGATAAGTTCCAGCCTATGAACTTATGCCTTGGGCATATTTTTTTTTCTAGGTTTTCAGATACACTGTTACAAGTATGGGAGGCACCTATACAATTAAGCGCAGTTTATGTGTGTTTGTGGGCAGCCACAGCTTGCATGTAAAGGCAATGTGACTCTCCTGGCTCAACCTCCCAACTCACTGTAAGAACTCTTGGATTACAGGTGTGCACTACCACATTCCCTCTTTTAAGGCTGGTTCCAGGAACCAGAACTCACGTTGTCAGGCCTATGTGGCAAACACCTTAATCCACTGATTCATCTCCCTGGCTGCTAATGCAGGTTTTTAATAGACACACTTGTGGTACACTGGGGAGACATATATTCTTCATGGGCTTAGTGAACAACATTCATACTCTATTACTTCAAGCAGAGCAACGTTCATTTCCTGCTCGTAGGCACCATCACAGGATAGCAGCATTTTTTCACTGCAGACTGAGCTTTGAACCTGTCTTCTCAGTCTTAAGTGGGATAAATCACGTTGGGACGAAAGGAAGGTAAAATCATTTAAAATATAACGTTTCAATATACATTACTGTAGAATATTTCTCTTCTGAGAAAGTACAATACATGATTTTCCAAAAATCACAAATCTGAAGTAGGTCTTGGAAGCTACTTCAGTTATAGCCTGGAAGTGGCAAGGTGTGCCCTTCCTTTGCCTCAAAAAAAGTGTAAGAAAGAGTGATGAGATCAACATTCACCATTCGTGGGTCTTCTGCAAATTCAGGATCAATGTAGAAAAACACTGGCATATCTACTTCTTCTTGTGGATTAAGCCTTTGTTCTTCAAAACAGAAGCACTACAAATTATAGAAAGATACTTGGTGAATTACAGTCCTACTTTATTACCTAACACAAACCAAGTCATTTCCTGCCCTTCAGCACCATGATAAGATGCAGCATCTTTTCACTGAAGGCTATAAAGCAACTTTATGCTCATCTTAGAAGTAAATACAGTAGCCAGGTGCAGTGGTACAGTCCTTTGATCCCATCACTTGAAAAGCAAGTGAGTCTCTGTGAGTTCAAGTCAGCCTTGGTTTACATAGAGTTCCCAGGACAGCCAGGATTATTTAAATAGATCCTGTCTCAAAACAAACAAAAGAAGCAACACCAGCTAGACAGTGTAGACAATGTAGATTTTTAAAAAATGGCTTCATATTTAGATGAAATAAGTACTGATTTAGGCTTTTTGTTTTGTTTTGTTTTTCTGAAATAGGGTCTCACACTGTAGCCTAGGTTGGCCTAGAATCCATTACATATCTGGGCTGGCCTGTATCCCATGGCCCTGCTCCTATCTCAGCCTCCTGAGTACTAGGATTATAGGCAGGAACCACAATGCCAAGCCAGAAATGAATTCTTAGTAATTAGAAGCATTTAATTCATACTAAACAATTTCTCATACTTTTACCATAAAATTTACATTCAGTTTACCTGTATTTTATTGAAATACTGTCCGGCTTCAAATGGTACAACATTATATGTAGAAATTCCAATTACTGGTTTGTCAGTAGGGTTCTTAGCTTTATAAAATGCCAATGCAGTCTCTCCTGGTACCACCTGTTTCAATAAACACATATTAATTCTAATGCCATTTTTCCCTCATGCTAAATTAATAGTCATACCATTTGCCTATTCATTGGACTATAATACCTAACCCAATGTTGTGTAACTACTGCAGCAAGCCTATCTTAGTGTCAGATTGTTATTTGCTTATGTCAATAAAGAATCATAGCTACGAATGTCCCTGTTGGTTGTCTGACATTCTTCACGCAATAATCTACAAATTAGTCACAGTGTGTCAAAGGACAGGACAGGCAAGCCATAACCCAACTACTTTATTACAGTCAAACCTGAATTGTCAAGTTTTTAAAGAATGCCATGTTAAACTTACCTTAATCCTGAAAAACTTAAATTCACAATCAGAGTAAAACCAACTTAACAAAACCTGTTAAAATGAATTAATACTGTGAGAAATTAAAAAAAAAAAAAAGCAACCACGGCTGTAAAAACTTTCCATTGGAAATTCTGTCCCCTGTATCCATTCACATCGCCCTGTTTACTGCATTCAATTTGAACCCACAAAGTCCTTAATGAAGATTAGGTGATGTTTGCTGAGCTGGACAGCCACTATGATTTGTAAGGGTTTGTTAGTAATAACGTCTGAAATTAAGGCTTTTATGGGTATCCTCAGTTAACACACAAATCTCACCTCAAATCCTCCCAGGACTGCAATTAGTAAAAAATTTATAAGTATTTTGGATATAATGACATGGGAGTATAATTACTACTGAAATAATTACTTCACATGTTTAAAATTTTTGGTAGTGAGGATGGTTAGCTTGGTGGTAGAGTATTTGCCTAGCACACAGAAGACCCTTGGTTCACATCTCAGTACTTTCTCCTCCCCCCAAAATTATACATATCTTTTTCTTTTTGAGTAACAGAAATACTTGTGATAAACCAGTTAATTACTTTTTATTATTACCAGTGATTCTACATATGTTTCCTATGATCATCTATACCAGAATAAAAGTCAGGACGTTATATAACATGGCCAGGTACTGCTATTAGCTCAACAATAATGACCAAGGGATTCGGTCATCTTTTAATGATTATAAACACAGGATATTGTTCCAAGTTGATTCAAAGTTAAAATACAGCAAACACCATACACAGTACATGTTTCTATACCCCTAATTTACTTAGATCTTAATGCCACGGTTGAAAATTTTTAAGGAGCTATCAATGTTAAACTGACCTTAAGTCTAATTACAATAAACTTACAACCAGAGTAAAACTGACTGAATAAAACAAAGGTTAGCGCACTGATAAATCAAGAAAAATAGCAAGCAAGGCTAAGCTGAGGCAGGACCACTGAGTGTGAGGTAGGCGGGGCTACACATTGAGTCTCTGTCACAAAAATCTTAAATGTTATGATGCTATTAGAAAGTAGACCTGTGAAAACACTAGTAATTGAATAATTCCATTTCATGAGCTATATTTCACAAATATTAATTAGCAAGTATACTTATTCATGGGTGTGCTAGCACTTTAAAAAAGCTTAGGCAGTGATGACCCCATCTGTTACTCACATATATCTCTGTTTGCTGGGGTCTGAAGTTCCACTGCAGACTGGCATGCACATCGGCATTGAAGGTGATCTTAATGATTCGATCCTTCACCGGCACCATGTTTTCAATCTGGTCTGATGAATGCCCGGCCACTGCTGATCCTCCAAGTCCAGTGGTCTGAAACGAGAGGCTACATACATTAAGTAACAGACTTTAGATCTTCACTTACTTACTGGATAAAAGAAAAATGTGAAAAACAACTGAATGTTCTACTTGGAGCCAAATTGTATACCACCCCTGACCATTGCCTCTGTGTCAATGGTTTGTTTGCCTATATTTGTAAAAGTAGCTCCTATCTTTTCAGCAGTGAGTCATTTTAAAAGCTGATTTTGAAGACAAACTATTATCACTGGGGGTGTAGAAAACAAATTTCCAAGTGTAACTTTCATTAACACAGGTCCCTTCATTGTTAGTATATTTTACATAAACTATTATTCACTTAAAAAATAGTTTACCCAAACCTGGTCATTTCAATTAAAATACAGAAATATCTAACTTTTCCGTGTTCCTGTGCTGTACCCTTGTATCATTTTCTGTACCATAGCTTTTATAGTTTAAATTAATTCATAGCTTTATTTTTATATTCTGCTTTCCTAGGGCATCATACATGTTCTCCCATGTTGGTGGGCTAATGTTTTTCGGCCACATACCTCTTTTATCCTTCATCACCAGTTAATATGACTACCTGGCTTTGGTTTTGTTTTTTTGTTTTTCCTACCCAGCCAACTACCATAAAGTAGCAAAAGAGTAATTTGTGTCTGACTTTTCCTCATTGCCATTATTTCCTTATTGGAAGTGGGGGTATTGCATCCAGGTCATTCTGCTCTTTGGGGTTACCAGAATTCTGACTTCCAGACAATTTATTTACCTTTCCTATACTAGAAATATAAAAAGCCAAATCTGAAGCTAAGGGAAGACCCTAAAAACCCACTCTACTAATATGTTACTATGTTTCTTTTGCTTGTGACACAAGTTACTTAGCTTCATTCAGTTTCTCTCAACATTGTCAAATTACACTTTAATTCTAAAGGCTAAATCCCAGGGCAAGTAGTTCAGCTCGTTTAACAAAAAATATTGTTCTGTTTCAGAGACTGAGTTTTAAGATGGACTATTTTTTTTTTTCCTAAATAATTCAAGTCAGCTGAAAGAAACACAATGTAATTGTCCTCCAATATCAATATATCCATTCTTGGGACATATGTTAGTCGAGTTTCTCAAGTTAAGTGCTTAAACTAAAGTAGACAAAACAGGTAGAAGACAAGCACAAAAATGATTTCTTGGGCCCAAGCCTAGATCTATTACTAACCAAGCCAATTAAAGTTTCCTTAGGTTACATTTTAATTTGCTCTTGAATGGAAACATCACATGGCTTCCTATATTTACATCCTTATAACTTGCTCTAAAACTTGTTGACTCCACAAGTAACAGGGCACTCTTTTGGAAATGGCTGTGTTTTAAACACAGAACTTGAATTTAGAGGTTACCTTTTTTTTTTTTTTTAAATCCCCACCCCCTCCCCCAAACCTAACGCTAACCTAGCCTGACGTGAACATACACAGCACAGAGCGTCGATTACTTCCACTTCTGTCCGTCTCAGTATTAACTGACATTTTAGGTTGGGCAATTATGTTTGGGGAGCAGGATGCCCTGTGAACCTCCAGATACATGCCAGCCTCTCTAAACTCTACTAAGTGCCAGGACGACTTACTCCTGATAACCCTTTGAGGTATAAGGCGAGCTCATTCCTTCGGAGGCGTGGTCCAAGCTCCATCATTACCAGAACCTGCTTCCACCTTCAAGTGTTCTTGGTGACCTTGAGCACGTCCCTTCCGGATCTGGAGCCCAGTAGACTCCAGGCTGATGATGGCGCAGTGGGATCCGTCCCGCACCTCGTCCCTCCTTACCTGGCAGTAGAGCCGGTAGAGGGGCACCGCGGCGTAGGAGGCCCCCAGCATGCCCACGGCGGCCGCGGCCACGTACGTGAGCACCGTCTTGTTCCGCCGCCGCCACTCGTCCTCCTGCGCGCGCTGGAAAGGGTTGCTGCTCTTCGGCCGCCTGGGCGGCTGCGTGGCGGGACCCCCGGTCCCGCACAGGTGCTTCCACGTCCCCAGCCGCCTCAGTCCCCGCTCCGCACCTCCGAGTCCATTCCACCCGGGCCTGAGAACCCGCTCTGCACGCTCCACACTCCCGCCCGGCCGCCCAGGCTGGCACCAGCGCCGGCCACAAAAAGCCACGATCCTCCTCCATCCCGGACACCAAAGCCCTCCCATAACCCCCCGGAAGAAAGGCGCGCCTGTCAAGGGCCGCTAAGCGAGATTCTCGCGAGACCTCCCGTATCTCGCGGTACCCGGGTTGAGCCCCGCCGCTGCCTTGACTACCAGATTCCTCAGGTAGCTGTCGGGCTACGGAGGCCGGGTGGCCAGAAGAGGGTAAGTTCGCGTTTCTGCTAGGTGACTGTACCTTGTACTTTTGTTTCCCTCTGATGCTTCTTTAGTTTACTTTGAGGAAAATGCATTTGGGGCTTTTGAGTGCAAGCTCCTCACTGGGGATTGTACCCCCATCTTCTCAAACTCCACCAGCCTTTGTCTCGACCTAGCGGCCCCCCAGCGGCAGCTCTCCCGCGGGGCTTTCTCTTGGGGCTCACTAGCCCCATGGCTTACTGCTCAGGTAAAGGTCACTGTTTCAGGAAAACTTACTGTGCGAACTTCATCCTTCTCCCAACACTCTCCTTCTGCATCTTCGCAGCCCGCAGGCAGATGTCTTCCACTGCGATGATAAAACCCCTTTGCTATTTACCCAGCAAAAACATGAAGTCAGCGAGCCGCTGGCAAACTGAAGTTTCTTGAGAACAGAGGGAGGGACTTTTAATATGGGGGCCTTTAAAGGAGGGATGGAAGGAATAAGGTTGTGCATCTTGCAGGCAGAGGCCGCTGGAGAAATATGCAATAGCTTTCTTCAGTTCTCTATTAGGATAAACAAGGGCCCCTATTAAAAAGCAGCTAAGAGCAGACTCTGAGGTTAAGCATTAATGAATTTACCATGGTCTTGTCCTTACATAAATTCTGATGTGCTACAACTTCTCTGTAACCTGGTGGACTTATTTCATGAGGATAAGACTGTAAAGTGATTTTTCCCATTGCTTGAGGCATAGTAAGAATTTTATAAACGTTAGATCTTATTCCTTTAAAAAAATAGTGTGTTTATTAATTATTTGAGGATATTTAACTCTGTATTTTGATCATATTCACACACATACGCCCCACTCCAGACCTGTCCCAGAGCTAACCCCACCTCCCTCTCCACTCCCCACCCCCATCCCATTGAGTTCGGTCTGATGGCCAACTACTCACTGATGTCCCAGCCTTTGGAGTAGGATCTTTTGCACCAGGGGTCACACCATTAAGGAAACCTGACTTTGCCCTCTTCCAGAAGCTATCAAATGCCGATATCCTCTCTCACACCCACCTTCCCACCTCCAGAAAGCTAGACCTTATTTCTAATTGTTGGAGTGGGTCTAATTATTCCCACTTTGTGGATTAGAAAACTGAAAGCCTGAAGAACTGTAAGTCAGTCAACACTTATTCCATGCACTCTTACTGAACCATATACTTTCACATTTGCTGGAGCATCATCCAAAAATAAGTCAGGCACAATCAACTGTGTTATTGATGGCAGTCTCTATTGAAGGACTCAGAAAGTAAACTTGTAAAAATAAGGGAATTGCAAATAACAATGTCTATTCTGAAAATAGCTGATGGCATGAAGTAATTAAGAATGACAAAGAAGAGGGACAGTGAAGTTCTGTCTCTTAAGAGGTAAAATAAAGTCTTCCTAGAGGCGACATTTGAGCCTACTCCTGAATCCTGAAAAAGAGCTACCCAGGAAAAAACATTCTCGGGTCATTTGGAAGTCCAGAGGCGGAAATAAGTTCGATAGGATTGAACAACAACAAAAAGAAAACAGAAAACAGGGTCAGTGTGAACCTTGCGTAATGAGCTGAGCGGACAGTGGAAGAAAATGGGGTCACAACAGGGATCCAGAGCCCTGATACTACAAAGCCATTTAAGTCCTGTCTAAGGGATGCTTGGTGTTAGGAACACAGGAGTGATGGGGTCTGGTTGGATTGATACTGAAGGAAGAAAAGGATGCTAGTCACATGGTGAGCAGGAAAGGAGCAAGGGTGGGAGGAGCAGAAGTGAGGAGTCTAAGAGGAGATAGATGATGACCTGGAGTGAGTAACTGATTAGTGACCGCAGAGCCGCTAAATTGCAGCGCCAATAAAATCCAATTATTTTCTGGCTCTAGTCATTGCCTAGTCCATGACTCTACTACATTGTCACCCAAGTCACAAAATTCTGACTCTACAAACTTTTCCCGATTTTGTTATGACAGCGTTTGATCACCCTTTCCCTCCGTTGTGCCTTCATTCTTCTGTCAGATTGTCAGATTTTCAGGATATTTTAATTTTCGTACAGCATAGACTCAGAGTCCATATAGAGGTCTGGAGAGGTGCCCCAGAGGTTATAAGTGTTTGCTATTCTAACTAAGGGTAAAATTTACCTTTGCCGTGCTCTTCTTGCATGTCTCCTGCTCTGTCCTTGGCATTAGCCGTTGCTGCAGGGGTTTGGCTTCCTTTAGTGGAGAGTGATATTTAGGAAAAAAGCACGTGATCCAGAAATAGTCCTGTCTTGTAGGCATTCTCAACACAGAACTAGCAATTTATAGGTATACAGTTACAGTCCTGTATACATGCCCAACCTGAGAAATATGTCTACTGTTTTTTTTTTTTTTAAATATACTTTCTTATCTGTTTGTCCCCCAGTCCATGGGTAAATCACCATAGCTTAGAACTTGGCCTCAAACATGTGCGCTCTCCTTCGCCTGGTATGTTAAACTAAAGAGTGCGGTGCGCTCCATTTGGGGCACCACCTAAAAGATCAGCAGAACGGAAGCAAACAGGATGAAGTCTAAAGAGAAGTGACTATGGTGAGGCTGTTCAGCCTCAGGCGATTTTGAGGACCTGAAGGAAGGAAGCAAGGTGATGTAGGAAGCCTTTGGTTCTGGAAACACAGTCCCGTCTCCTCCCACCTCCCAAGCTCAACCCTCATGGAGGCCAGTCTTCCCGTTTTATAGATGAAGGGGAACCAAAAACAAAACCAGACTCAGAGCATCGAGTCTCGTATAAGGACATTCGGCTGGGTAGTGTCAGGGCTGGGACTCAGGGTTAAGATGTCTGTGGCTTCTTGGTATTTTCTACACCCTGTGTAGAAAGCAGCTTTGCAAAGGACTATGATAACAACAGCACAGCCTTTCCCTTTTCAGTATCAGGAAAAGTTTCTTCTGTCTTGTTTAAAATCATTAATGTGCTAAGGCGTCTATTTACAAGGTAGCACAGGTTAGAATGATTTCTGAGCAAGAACAAGCTAGAGCTAAACACAGATTGAAGCCAGAAAGCACTGTGGGAACCTGAGGTCAAGGGCCTTGTAGTATAATATGAGAAGCACATGTGCAGCTAGAAGAACAGTGCAGTATTAGAAAATGCTGAAAATGTGTCTGTTTCCTCTAGAGCTTTGAATGAATGCATAACCCTAGGCTATAACTTTGGTGAGTCGGAGTGTGCTTGTGACACTGCATAAATCACAGTGGTAACTAATGCTGAGTAGTGTTCCACCGCAGTGCAATGTCAACTCCTGAGGCTAAGGCTAACCCTGTTCTGCAGCTCAAACTGCGTTATACATTTAAGATGGATAGCCTGGGATGGCATTAAAGACTGGACACTTAATGTTCAGTGCTGTTTTTCAGCAGAAAATAACTAAAGCTGGTAAACTTCTAGTTAGCTGTGGTCATGTCCAGTTTTATATTTATCAGGCAAAGTAAAGAGTCATAAAAACCTTTTGATGTTCACATAATGGTGTCTAACCCAGTTATTGGTTTTCTGAAGACTTAAAGATAACAAAGACATAGTTTTAAATTTTGGTTTGCAGGTATATCTATATAATTGTTGTATATAATATATAATAAATATTCTATATTCTATATATTTGTTGATTGATTGATTTTTTTTGAGACAGGGTTTCTCTGTGAGTCCTTGGCTGTCCTGGAACTCACTCTGTAGACCAAGCTGGTCTCAAACTCACAGATCTCCTGCCTCTACCACTCACTCCCTGAGTGCTGGGATTAAAGTTGTGTGCAATCATGCCTAGCTCATATTTTTCAATATTTTTTAAAAGCATAATACAATTACAGCTTCAGCTTAAATATGATCTGTATTTCCTAGAAGCTTGTTTGCCTAATAAAGTTTCTGGATTCATCCAGCAATATGGGATACATAGCAATTATTTTAATAGTATTAACAGCTGTTTATTTTGTATGTGTATTATAACTGTGCACACAGTATGAAGGACTACACAGGTATATAAATAGTAAGAGAAATTATTTGTAATTTAGTTGGAAGCAGGTTAGATAATCACTGTATCCCAATTAGAGCAGAGTGAGGCCATCAAGTTGCCTCAGAATCTCTTGGTCTCCTTTCTTATTTCCTGACAGCTGTTGATGTGATTGTTTGACAGACTGGTCCTTGTGATGGTGGTTAATGAACTTGTGTAAGTGACAGATAGGATAAAATGAAAAGAATGAAAATTCTGGCTTTGCATTTAACACCACTATGGGTCCCCAAAAGCCCATCCTTAAAAAGTTTCATTTTCTCTCTTATTTTTTTCTAACCTCCCTCTTTTCCCTTCAGACTCATACACTTTCTCTTTCCTCAGCTTCCCTGTGCTAGTATCACAGGGGTGTAGCAGAGTGCTCACTTAAAACCCCCTTTTATTTGTAATCATTTGCTAATGTCTTAGTTTTTCATTTCAAAGGATATTTTATAAGCCACAGTTACCTTTTATCTTTAAGTATATATGGCTAACTAGACACATGTTTTTTGAGCAAATCATGTTTGCCCTATATATCTCTTTACTGCTTTATTAGAAGCTAGTTACTCTTTTAAAATTCATAGCAAATATTTTAATGAAAGTAGTGAATAAAAAGACAAAAATTTTCTCTTAAAACTGAACTGATACATGTTTTATTTTCTAGAGATTCATCTTAAACTATATAGGAATAATTTGTCAATCTTTGGAAAAATTATAAAACAATTGAGTAGAAAATAGAAATTCATGAAACATACAGAAAATACAAGTAATTGCTCATACAGATATTGCATTTTATGTTGTGCTTACAAATATTACAATAAAAATATAATCCTAAGAAAGCAAAGGAAATAACTATTTCATGATTTTTTATTGATTTTTAAACAATAATGTCTGTAGTCTTTTTATAGTTAATTAACTAATTTATTTATTTTCTATGCACTTTACATCCCAATCATAGTCCCCTCCCTCCTCTTTTCCTGGTCCCACCCTCTTCTCTCCTTCCATTTCTCCTCCTCCTCAGAAAAGGGAGCTTCCCCCTACACACACATACACACACACACACACACACACACACACACACACACACACTAGGGGAAGGTGATCCAAAAGCTGACAACAGAATCCGTGTCAGACACTGCTCCCATTCTAATTGTTAGGGGACCCTCATAAAGACCAAACTGCCCATCAGCTGTGTATGTGTAGGGGGCTAGGTACAGTTCATGCATGCTCTTTGGTTGCTATTTCAGTAGTGAGTCCCCCTCCCTCCACTGGAAGTCTTTCCTGCCTATAGGAGGTGGCCACTTGAGGCTCTCTGTCTCCACCCCGTCACCCCAAAGCTGCTAGGATTCTCAGCTAGAGTCACTGGCATATCTTCCCAGGAGCATACTCCACTTGGGTTTGCAGCTTGTCCCAGAGATATCCCCTATTGGTTTTCCTTCTCCCTCCCAGCCCTCTCACCTCCCACCCCATTCTACCCTCCACCTGATCCCTACCCTTGTTTTTCCATTCCTATCCCCTTTCCCACCCAGTTCTCTCTTCATCCACTTCCAGTGTCTATTTATTACCCCTTCTGATGAAGATTCAAGCATCCTCCCTTGAAGCCTCCTTATTAGTTAGCTTCTTTGGGTCTGTGGATTGTAGAATGGTTATCCTATATTACATGGCTAGTATCCACTTATAAGTACATACTGTGTGTGTTTTTCTGGGACTGGGTTACCTCACTCAGAATAATATTTTCTAGTTTCATCCAAGAATGCTTCAAATTCATTATCCATCATGATCAAGTAGGCTTCATCCCAGAGATGCAGGGATGGTTCAATATATGAAAATCCATCAATGTAATCCACCATATAAACAAACTGAAAGAAAAAAAATCACATGATCATCTCATTAGATGCAGAAAAAGCCTTTGACAAAATCCAACACCCCTTCATGATAAAAAGTCTTAGAGAGATCTGGGCTACAAGGTGCATACCTAAACATAAAAAAGGCAATATACTTGGTGTATACAAGATAAGCCCTTACACTCAGTATGAACTAACAATCCCCACAAGGTCAATTGGAGTAGACGTGTGTCTTCAGAGACCTATTATATGACCAGAAGGCTCTGGGAAAAAAAAAAAAAGGCTTTCTCAGGAGCTTATGAAGTTATTATTATTATCATCATTATTACATCTTGGAGTCTTGCTATTAAACCAACAAATCTCTCCATGACTGGTATCATACTTTGTCCTTCCTTTTCCTTCTAGTGATCTTTATACTGAGGACAAACTGTTAGAAAGACATTGGAGTTCTTGACCTCACAGCTAGCAAAGTGCTTTGAAATGAATATAGAAGCGCGCTGTCAAGGAAGGGTGGGAATTGGGCTCTGCTTACAAAGCTCTTATGAGTATTCAAGATGTATTATTTTAATCTTTGCAGTGACAGCAGAAAAAAAATCTCATGGTTTATGATGAGGGGAGTTAGTTTGCCTGTGTGTGCTGAGGTGTTGTGATGCACATATATATGCACCAACATACTGCAGATGTTGCAGTCTACAAGGAAAAGGTGTGTGTGTGTGTGTGTGTGTGTGTGTGTGCGCGCGCGCGCTTGGGCTGCCATCAGTTGGCTTGCTCATAGCTTTTTTAAAAAATTGAAGATATCTAATCATTTACAGAGCTTGGCGTAGGAGATAAATTATGTTTTAGAAGAAGCTACAGTTAGGCCACCCTTTTTGTCATTTACAAAGTATTTGGTACACGCATGTGGGTTTGCCTGTGTGAGACTGCATGAGTGTGTACATGCGTACGTTGCAGGAGGGTGGTGTTTAGAAGCTGTCATCAGGTTTCCTTCTGAGACCAGATCGCTCACCAGAACTGAAGCTCGCAGAGTCACTCTTGCTAGCCAGTGAACCCTAGTGATCCTCCCTTTTCAAGCTCCCCAGCACAGGATTACATGTATGCTCAGCCTTTTACGTGGGTGCTGGGGAAGGTCTTCATGCTTGGCCCACCAAATAGAATTTAAACGTTAATGTACAAGATTGATATGAAGATTATTTTAGAATCCTATAAGAAGTCACATAAGATATGCCAAGGTCATTGAAAGTAACACCAGGCGTGATGGCGCACACCTTTAATCCCAGCACTTGGGAGGCAGAGGCAGGCGGATCGCCATGAGTTCGAGGCCAGCCTCGTCTACAAAGTGAGTCCAGGACACCCAAGGCTACACAGAGAGACCCTGTCACAAAAACAAAACAAAACAAAAACTTTTTGACTTATAAACCTAGTGTGATTTGCTAACAAATACCATTGCTTTGTCTTTTTTAATTAAGGAAACTTTGAAGTTAATAAGTACATATGAATCCAAAACAGGAAAACTTGGCTAAATAAAATAACAAGGTAGAACTGGTTTTACCAGATATAGGAAAATATTATAAAGCCTGTCTAATTAAAATAAGTTGTTAGTGCCTGAATAAATAAGCTAATCAAAAGAATCAAATGAAAATAGCAAAAATGATCCAAATCAAGAATTGGTCTGCAGATGAAGGTTGCATGTCAAATCAGAGGTGGCAAGCTGCTCATAAGTGTGGCTCGGACGAAGAGACCTCCCAGGGAGAAAAGGACAGGGACTGTTATGAAGGAGTGTTAAACTAAAAGTCCCAAAAGAAAATGCATGGAATTGTCGTATTGACTTTGGAGTGGGAAAGGAATTCCTAGTTCAAACTTAAATACAGAAACCATCAAAGGTCAGTGAATTTAGCCACATGTTTTTTCTGTAAAAATGTAAATAATCAGAAACAAAGAGAGAAAAACATACTGGAAATTTTAGTGCTGATGGAGGGATATTGAACAGAAAAAAATAATAAATAGAAAATGGCAAAATAAGTAGTTCATTGTTCTTTCTTTAAACTAAAACGGTTCTGAAAGCAGAATGAAAGTAAAACTCTAGCTTCCTAAAGATAAAATTTTATTTAAAAGGCTCTAAAGAAATTCAGAAATTAATCATGTTTATTATTCTAAATTATTCCTAATTATTATTCATTTGGAATAATAGTGCCGGGCAAATAGTTGAAATTTGTATCAGTTGTTTTATGGTATACCTGGTGATTTCATCTTGTTAATAGTTACTCATTTCTAATATATTTTTATGCCTACCTATTTTACATTTTGTGGTTTTGATATAAAAAAAATCTTCTTTTAGAAGTTACTGAGGGGGTTGGAGAGATGGCTCAAAGATTAAGAGCACTGTCTGCTCTTCCAAAGGTCCTAAGTTCAATTCCTAGCAACCACATGGTAGCTCACAACGATCTATAATGAGATCTGGTGCCATCTTCTGGTGTGCAGGTGTACATGCATGCAGAGCACTGTATACATAATAAATAAATAAATCTTTATTTTAAGTTACTAAGACTGTAAATTGTCACATCCTAATCAAAGATTGTATGCATGCTGGGCAAATTTTTTTGTCAGACTTGTGATTATTATAGTTTAATTAAGTTGTGAGAGAAGAGATTGATACATCAAAGTAAAGCCAAGTTTCCTGATAAATTCATCATATAAAACAAAATGCTTTCTCTAGTGTTCCAGTTTGTTTTTGCTGACATAATCTTTTTTTCCCTTCTGACTCAGCAAGCTAGATAAACAATCTATCTTCATTGAGTGCTTATACTTTTAGCAAAAGAGCAAAGTGCTTTACTTCTCTGATGTTCTGTCAAAGTAGTGGGGACATATGTGTCACACTTGTATGTGTGACTATGTATATAATTTTACTAGAACCTCTACTGATTAACAGACTTGGAAGTTTGTATAAAAGAAAAGGACACAGAGCTGGAAAGATGGCTCAATTAGTAAGCCCACATAAAAAGCCTGGTGTGATGGCATCCTCTGGTCATCCTCATGTTGAGGAGATAGAGAGGGAAATCTCTGTAAATCAGTGGTCCCCAGGTTCAGTGAGAGACCCTGCCTCAAAATCTACAGTGTAGAATGTCAACCCCTCCACAGGCACTTGCATGCACACCCATATGTGCACACAAACACACATACACTGTACAGGCATAAATGAAGAAAGAAAGAGACAGGAAATCAGCATGGAAGGAGGGGCACACATACAAAGTAAATTTTCAAAAAATTTGGATCTGGCTATGGAGATAGCTTAGCAAGTAAAATGCCTACCATGCTAGCAGGAAGGCTCGCACGTGGGCCCTCAGAATCCTGCCTAGATGGCAGTCCACTCTTATTACCCCAGTCCCAGGCTCTTGGCCAGCTAGCCTCGCTGAGTTGTCAGTTTCAGATTCACCAAGACATGCTGTCTCAAAAACACTAAAGGGAGAAAGACGACAAGGAAAGACACCAGACGATTTCCAGTTACATTCACTCACATGCACAGAGGTGCACGGACAAGTTCAACATGCATATAACCTTGTAGTTTGGGTAGATAAGATTAAACTTATGTTATTGTGTCAAAGTGTCAACACTGGTGTCTTCATATAAAAAGATAACCTATTACTAGTGTTAACATGCATCTAGTTTGGGGCAGGGCTTAGAATGAAAAATTTCACCTACATTTATTTCATAGCATGCTAGAGTAAAACAGGCTTGGGTTTTGTTTGTTTGTTTGTTTGTTTCATTTATTTATTTTAGGTGTCTGAATACTCTATGGCACCGACATGCCAGAAGAGGGCATCAGATCTCATAGGTGGGTGTGAGCCACCATGTGATTTCTGGGACTTGAACTCAGGACTAAAGGAAGAGCAGCCAGTGTTCTTAACCACTGAGCCATCTCTCCAGGCCCCAGGCTTGGATTTTAATGATAGGGAAAATAATTTAAGTTACATTTTGCATCTGGCTTGTGATAATAGGTCATGTAGTTTCTCTGTAACTTGTGTGTAAAATCAGCTTAATATTGTTTGCCTCACAAGGCTCCCAGAGGAGAAAGCTTGTAGTAGTTCCTGTCTCTATTTATATTGAGTAGTGACCCCAAATTCTGTATAGGCATGCTTTCTCCATACTCCCTCAACCCCCTGTGCATGCCACTGTCCCCACACTCAAATTCCTGGCATTTCCTTGACTATCTATGAGGCTACTTTCTGCTTCCTGTTTATCTGTAGCCAGGTAGTGCACTGATAGGCATGTTTAAATGAGTGAAATAAGATGGGCCTTAAATTTTAATACTTAGAAATATAATTTTTTTAAAAAATGCTAATTTTGGCATTATGTGAAACCCACTATAGAGATATTGATACATGCTTACATTTGGGTGTGTTCCAGGGAGACTTGAGGACCTAGTCCTATAAGGACAACCCACCACTAGATGGGGATCTTAGTCACTGTAGTGACTGAGATGCTGTCTCTGTCTCTGTCTCTCTATTCCTGTCTTGCTCTCTCTGTCTCTCCCCTGTCCTCCCCTCCCCAACATCTCTCTTCCCCACCTCTCCCCTCCTCTCTCTCCTCCCCTCTCCTTCTGTCTCCTCTCTCTGAGCTAGTTATTGCTATTCCTGCATTATTCTTATTATGCCACTGGGCTAATTGACTTCCAAGACCATGTCACTAGCGCATGGCAGTATAGCAATGTGAACTTGATTCTTTTTTTAAATGTATTTATTTATTGTATATGAGCACTTTATCTGCAGAAGAGGGCATCAGATCACATTACAGATGGTTGTGAGTGATCATGTG